>NC_057794.1:576970003-577006195 GCF_018294505.1 Triticum aestivum
GAGGAGGCGCGGGGCGCCGGGACGCGTGGCGGCGTCCGGTTGGGCGAGGGCGGCGGCCGGCTGACGTGGCATAGCGTGATTCGCCGGAGTGAGGTGGCTGCGGGGCGGCGGACATGTCCGGCGGCGCGGGACGAAATGTCCGGTGGCGGCGGGGAAGGTTAGGGTAGGGTTTCGTCTGCGAATTTTTGGAGGGGATCACATATATAGGTAGAGGGAGCTAGGAGACTCCAAATGAGCTGCGGTTTTCGGCCACGCGGTCGTGATCGAACGACCGAGAGTATGGAGGGGGTTTAGGTGGGTTTGGGGCCACTATGGAGAGGTGTTGGGCTGCAACACACACGAGGCCTTTACGGTTCCTCGGTTAACCGTTGGAGTATCAAACGAAGTCCAAATGGCACGAAACTTGACAGACGGTCTACCGGTAGTAAACCAAGGCCGCTTGGCAAGTCTCGGTCCAATTCGAGAACGTTTAACATCCGCACAGAAAAGAGGTAAAAGGGACGCCGGAGGACATAGGAGTGCCGGATTGCAAAACGGACAACGGGAAAAAAATGCTCGGATGCATGAGACGAACATGTATGCAAATGCGATGCACATGATGACATGATATGAAATGCATGACACGCAAGCAAATGACAAGGCAACAACAACGAATAACTGGGAGACACCTGACACATCGGTCTCGGGGCGTTACATGCTAAAGCCATAAATTTTTCGAATTATGATTGTTTTGATGCAATATCCAGAACGAAAGTAGTAGTGATTAAAAAAAACCTGCGGGGTCTAGTGACTCCACAGGTTGCACAAGAAACGCCATTGGTTGGGGCTGATATATTTTGCACCTAGTCAAATGTCATATGACATATAGAAGATTGGCAGATGACTAAAACCGCGCTATTTTGCTATAGTTCCCCTATCCTGATTGTGAGTGAGACGAGTTGGTCTATTTGTTTGCAGTTGTGTTCCCTGTAGAGGGAACACAACAAGTAGTTTACAAGGCAGTTGTGCATGTATGCTGTTTTACATAGCAGTTAGATGCTAATTGAAATAACTTTCCTTGTGCTCCAGCCTCCATGATTAGATGACTATCTTATTGGCCCTTAAAAATATCATTGGACAAATTACTGTTTTGTACGAATTGCTCCTCTTATTTTCCTTAGTCATAATTTCCTAGGTGTGAAAATATCTTTATCAGGTTGTACTTGTTAAAGAACATATGATTCAGAGAATAAAGACTTGGTAAATTCTTTTTCCAGGCACTCACGATCATGTGAGCTGCTGAATCTTTTTGTATGTCACCTGAACCCTACCTAGTGCTCTGTGGCGCCTTGCGCAGTGAAGAAAATTCAGTCTGTGAAGCCCTTAGTTGTAAAAGAGATGGCAGAGCAAAGCATTTTGTAGTTGTTTTTACTTGTAAATATGATTTACCTATGTGCTAAAGAAGAGGAGATGGAGATGGAGCGAGCATGGCGGCCGGGGCTCTGCATGGTTCTAGTTGATGAGCTTCAGCCGACGATGATGACGGGGCTGGCTTTTCTAGATGGCGTGAGCTGAGGATGACAACAGGGATATAGTTGCACGAGCGGCTCAGGGCCGAGTCGTCGCGTGATGTTTTGTACTCCCTCGGTTTCCTTGTACTCCACGTATAAGATTTGTTTTGAGTCAAACTTCATAAATTTTGATCTAATTTATATTAAAAAATATCAACGTCTACAATAATAGAGGTATACAATATGAAAAATTAATTTCACGATGCATGTAATGACATATTTCTGATATTGTGAATGTTGATTTTGTTTTCTATAATATTGAGCAAATATTAAAAAGGTTGGCTTCTTATATACAGAGTAGACAAAAAACCCAGATGGAGTACTACCAATACCTGGCGCACGTTTCTTCAGTTTTTTTGAGACATTCGTTTCTCATTTTGTGTTTTTAGGGATATTCCTTAAAAAAATTGAATAAATTTCTTCATTTTTTTGTGAGTTTTTTTCTTGAGCATCTCATTTTTTATGAGTGAGTAAACGAATTAGAAGGCTTCAAGGCCCACTACGCTCACACGCTGACGCTGGTGGGCTCGTGGAAGGTCATTCCTCCATTTTTGGTTGCGACAACCACGCCGCCGCCGCCAAGCCGCTCGTTCCAATCTCGTCGCCGCCGCCATGCTCCGGCACCGGTGCTGCGTCCTCACTCAGCTCCTCTCGTTTCCCTCCGCCTCTTCCACCTCCCAGATCCACCGCCTCATCTCCGCCGCAGCGCCCGCCCCTAGCTTCGCCGTGCAGGACTACCTCGTCGCCAGCTGCGGCCTCTCCCGAGCGCAGGCACTCAAGGCCTCCGCCAAGCTCTCCCACCTCAAATCCCCCACCAAGCCCGACGCCGTGCTCTCCTTCCTCGCCGGCCACGGCTTCTCCAGCTCTGACGTCGCCACCGTCGTCGCGGGAGACCCCAAGGTACTCTGCTCCAGAGTGGAGGGGTACCTTGTCCCCGTCGTCGCCCAGCTCACCGGCCTCGGCCTCTCGCGTTCTCAGATCGCGCGCCTCATCTCCTACTGCCAAGGCAACTTACATCTCACATCCATCGTCTCCAAGCTGCAGTACTACCTGCCCCTCTTCGGTTCCATCGACAACACCCTTTTGAGTTCTCAAGCGCGGCTTTTACCTTATCTCGTCTGATCTTGAGAGGGTGGTCAAGCCCAATGTCGCGACCCTGCGGGACTTGGGGCTGGCTGATTGCGACATTGCCAAGCTGTGCATCCCTAATCCATGGCTGCTCACAACCAATGTAGAATCCATCCGGGCAATGGTGTCATGCGCTGAAAGTCTTGGTGTGCCCCGTGGATCTCGGATATTCAGGCATGCCGTGTCTGCTGTTGCGTACCTCAGCGAGGAGAAGATCGCCACCAAAGTGGGGTACTTGAAGAAGACCTTTAGGTGGTCAGATGCCGAGGTCAGCATTGCTGTGTCCAAGTTTCCAATCTTGCTGACAAGGTCTAAGGACTCTCTGCAGAGCAGATCAGAGTTCCTCGTCTCTGAGGTGGGGCTGGAACCGGCATACATTGCTCATCGTCCGGTATTGCTCTCTTACAGCCTGGAGGGCCGGCTCAGGCCCCGGTACCATGTTGTAAAGTTTCTCAAGGAAAATGAATTGCTAGATTGCGACCGGGACTACTATTCTGCAGTAATGCGGACCGAGAAGGTATTCATGGAGAAGTACATATGCCCTCACATGGAAGCTGCACCGCACCTCGCTGAAGACTATGCGGAAGCTTGCAGAGGCGAAGTGCCGACTAGATTCAGATTTGCATGAACCAGGAATATGTAAAGTTTGAAACTATTTACTGCGCCCCAAAGATTTTGCTTGGGCAGTAAGCTGGTAGCCTTTTGTTTCAGTATTCGTGCCTAACTAGATGTTGGTTGTCTTTGTAGTATGTCTATGACATGCTGGTTTGGTCGTTGCTACTTGCTAACACTTGATGAAGCTAGTAATTTATTTTATGAGACCTGGCATGTCCATCTCATCATTCAGCAGAGAAGAGAACATCGAACTGCTATTTTGGCCATTCTCATGTCTTATTGACACACATATTGGAACTAAGGTGTGAGATCAGGTCATTGTGCAGACGCACTGAAATATCTGTGAGTAGTATATCTGCATTTATATATTTGGAATACTGATATGAAAGGACCAGGATGACCAGAGTTTGTTGATCACTGCCGAGGATGGCATTTTGATATAGTTTGTTGGTTGCTTGCTCTAGTTCTTGTTAGCTGAAAATTAATCATCTTTCTTTCTGCAGCATCTTTGTTTGAAGATTTCAATTTTTGTGAAAGTAATTGATGGTTTACTAATTCATACCAGTATTTTCCTTTATTATTCTCCTGTATTTCTGAATGGCGTACTGGCTGATACTTTGTACGAGTATTACAATTTCTGCATACAGCCTACCAGTACAGTCTTTGTTCTTGAGAATTTGTAGCTATATGTTGATTATTATTGTTTACTAGAGCACAGGAGAAAGACCTGTGTGACCTTTTTATTTTATTTTGCATGTGATGAAAAGCAACATTTGGATGCCATTGTACAGATAATGCGCCTCTGCCCCCATTCATTGTTTGAAGGTGCAAATAAATTTGCCCTCATTTTTTTTCCGGTTTTAGCTTTTAAGAATAGGAGACAGATAGTCTGTCTATTCTTTTGCAAGAAAGGAAAGCTCGGCTACGTCGTAGAAAGTGTTGTTGTTATACTGTCTGTACATGATCCATAAAACACATAAAAGAGCTCATTGCCTCCTTGACTTAACGGTTTGTATTCAGCAAGTTCATGTTCTGTTTATGAAGCAGGTGACTTGTGATGACTATTGGATGTCGTTCAATTGCTTTTCAACCACGCCCATCATCTTTTTGTGCTATGATGAAGCAGGTTGAGGATATTGTCCGTGCAATGATATAGGCTTGATTGCAGGAACCCATGTCAGGTACTTCATAATCTAGAGACATTGTACTTTCTCCTTTTTCATGTCCAGTCACCAACATTATGTTCCATTCTCACCAAAAAATAGAACCTGCAGGCTGCAGCTACCAAAACAAACTGTGAGCTGCATTAGTTTCAGTCACGCCACTGAATTCATTGGTGCTCTCACTTCCTTTTGTGAATTTTGCGGTCTGCTGAATTGTTGATTAGTTCACATGGCCTAAGCATGTTAGTACAGAGCTAAATATCTGTAAAGAACAGGGCCAGTATCTGAAAAAACTTCCTCCAATTTATAAAGGAGGCAAACTTTTATTTCGGGGCAGGTAAAGAAACTGAGGTGGCGTGTCGTTTCTTTTATCGTGCTCAAATTCATTGCTATGACCTGTCAGCATTGTTCTTCTTTCAGGCAACGGCTCAAAAGTTCATATTGTTGAATGTTGTTTAAAATTATAGATCACGTTAAAGCAGTCAAAATGTTGGAGAATGCAGTGTACACTTTTAGAGCATTTATGTTCTATTGGTGTTTGGATTTATATGTTTACTGACTAAATAACAAATATGACTGGTTGCTGCAAATAGTTCCTTTTTTCCTGTTGTGCACCTCCAAAGTGATAGCTTTGAGTTGTAGGCTTATCTCACCATGTTTATTATACAGGGAGGTGACCGATAGGTGATAGCATATTATGGACTGTTTTTAGATTTCCTTTCTAGAGATAGTTGTGCTTGGAATCAGCATATTGTTACCAGATATGTACTCCATTTACCCTTTTAAAATAGGAAGGAGCAGGCATCTCTACTCCTAATGGAGGAGTCCGTACGTCGTTCGTTCGTTCGCTCACACGCAACCCCTCGCATCGATCGACCTTCCCCACCGATTTTTTTTCCATCGATCGACCTCCCCACCGATTTTTTTCCAAATAAAACGTTTGACTCCACCTCCTCTTCCGCATGGAAAAAAGGGAGGAAATCACCTATGTTTTTGGTTTCCTTTCACGGTCTCCATCCTATCCAGACCCGCCCTCACCCCCGAACCTCTCCAAACCACCTCCACCCAGATCTCCACAACCCCCTGATCCTCTCCTAAACCACTCCGGCGAGCCCTCCCATGGCCACCTCGACGCCGTGAGATTCGGGGGCGGCGGAATCGAGAGGTTATCATGGAGTGCAGGTCGTTGTGTGACTGCATGGTGACGCCTGGCTGAAGCATCGAGATGGAGGACACGGCCGCCGCTGTGCTGTGCTTTACTGGTGTGCCCGTGCGCCTGCTCCCTAGGCGTCGCAATGGGTTGGGTCTCACCGCTACCATGGTCCTCCTCCAGTGCTCCTCTTCATCCTGTTCAGCAGCCATGGAGGCGCCGATGTACGCCAGGTCTAGAAACCATTGGACTGTGTTCTGACGGTCTATGCCTTTTGTGTCATTGTGCAGGAGTTGAACTACTGCTGCGGGAGGCTGCACGTCATGCTAAGCAATCGTCCTGAGCAAGCAGTTGAGGCTACACCAGCTAAGGATCCGGTGGAAGCCGATTCATCTCTGCTGATCTGAGAAAGAATAATGGGAAGGTAAGTCTGTAAGCATTGAAATTTTCTATACTTTCTATGACGATGCAATCTACCTTCTACATGTAAATAGAATATCGCATATCGGTAATAATATCTTTGTAGTGCAGTTTGCATAATGGGGAAGCTTGTACTAATTGGCTGCTTACCGTGACACCAACATATGTGCTTTCTCCGCTTTGTGTTTCTGTTATTGTGATGAATTCTAATTTAACAGGAGACGCATGTCCGCATAGGATACAACTAGCTGCATGGCATGAGATTATTCAACGCGTTGAGTAATCTGGAATGGTAACATTTTTGGTTAAATGGGATGCTCTTGAGATTATTTCTCATGCCAACATGGCATGCCTGAGTGAAAAATGTGCCACCGTTGGACAGGGCCGTGCCTTGTTAGAGGAGGTTTCTGGTTGGATAAATGAGAAGGCATGATGCCTGTTCGGGCTTAGATGACTCCTAACATTGCAGGTATTATAGAGGAAACTTGATCTACATCTATTGAGTAATTAGCAGTCACATGTCTTCTGTGTTTTTACTTGTTATGGTGTCAACTGATGAAGTTCTAACATTTTTTTATCATTGACTACTTTTCAAAAACTTAGTTTTCTCACTGTATTGATCTTAGTAGTTTGGTTCTCCGGTCATACATTACATTGTTCTACATATCTTCCCTGGATTATTTGGCTTGGGCATCAACTGGGACAGGGTGGGACATCATGGTGGGATTAGGCATGTAAATTCTGGTTTTAGTTTTACTTTCATGTTTGGTAAGACAGACAAAAACTCTGAGTGACTGATTTGTATCTTGAAATGCATCCTATGATGAATCATCATGAAGTGTCGATGTATATTGAACTTTCTAAAATGATGGGACTTCAACCCTCAAACTCATAATCCACCCTCCCTACCCCTCCCTGAATTACCGTCCCCTCCAGCCAAACAACACCACAATTTCTAATTTGATATTCTGTTCGCTGTATTAAACATGAGTCATGTTCATATTGCACTGTCAAGATCAGATATGTAGTGCACAATTGATGATAATCTTTTTAAAGTCTTAACATTGCTAGCCCACACCGACGGACTCTGCTATTCGGACTCTGATCCCTAGGCGCCGGACGCATACCCACAACCACGGCCAGACCGTCAGTGAGTGCCTCACATTAGATGCTGATCCACTCCACCTCCGGTTATCATAGACCAACCTATCCGAGGTATACCATATTACCACTCTAAAATCCAACCACTTTTTTAGTCACAAATTGAACAACTTTTGTTATAAAAAATTAATTGGACCAATGATGAAGTGATTGGATTTTAACCTATGACACCGTGGTAGATTTTCAAAGATGAAGACTTCTTAGATTTTATTGAAATATTTTATGGGAATTTTTGCAGGATTTTTAGCAGACATCTATTTTCATAGGTTTATTTGTAGTGAGTCAAAGATGAAGACTAGCGAATTAGAAAGTTTATTTGTGGCGAGTACATATTTTGGAGCGGTTAATTAGAAAGTTTAGCACAAAAGACTCTGTGTTATGTGTCTCTGGAATTTACTTTACATTTTGGAAGTAATGAATTAAGGACCGAACTATTTTTTTGGTGTGTCTGTCTGAAAGATTACCTGTGTTGTTATTTATCATAATCGATTTCCTCATTAGAATCTTCATGAGTTTGAGTTTCCTCATTCTCACTGTCTACAGAGCCATCTAGAACCTGTACCTTCGCTGCATAAGTAGCTTCAGAAAAAAAAACATGGTTATGCAACAAAAGCAATGCAAATTAGCATATTCAGTTAGCACGAACATCTGTAGGGATAACAAGCGATAGTTCAGCTCTGACGGCCAGGGCCACAATAACTACACTAAGCCCCTAGGCATGTCCATGATAAAGTAGATTCCATATAACAGAGTCTAACACTAACTATTACCATTAACAAATAACATGTATCAAGGATTTTCAGTTCAAGATATGGATTTTAAAAAACAAATCAATAATCTGTCAGTATGCAGCTACTGACATTGGCTGTGAAGCAGCCAGGAAGGCGTATCCGCAGCGACAAGGCGGAAGCGTAGCGCGGGAGGTTTGAATAGGAGTTGGCCTGTGTTAGCGTGTGGGCTGCACAAGTGTTGGGCCGAGGCCTTGGTTGTAACGAGCGGATATATAAGCTCGAGTGATGTGGTGTGTCGGGTATCGTGGAATTGAATTTGAATCTTATTCTCCGAGCTTATCCTCTCTTCCTTCCTCGTTCTCTCGTTGCGTCCGCATCTCGCCCTCTCCAGCTCTCCTTCCTCACCAATTCTACCGGCGACGAGCCCCAAATCCGGCGGTCCCTCGCGGCCAGTGGCAAGGGCGTTACAATCTGGTATCAGAGCGACCGATCCGTGGCCCGCTTCCGCTTTCTCGAGAGCGTACCCGGCAAATTCCGAGGCGACGGTCTCCGGTCACCTTAGGGTTCGATCGGTGTAATCCCCGACCTAAGGTGGGTTGCTTCAGAGAGGAACGGCGCGACGGCGTTCAAACCCAGTGCCCGGACCAAGTACCTCGAGCGCGGCATGGAGGCGTTCCAGGAGCGCATGCTGAAGGAGTTTGCGGAGATCCGTGCGGAGCAGAGCAGATTGACGAAGGTGGCCGAAATCTGCGACAGATTGGAGGCGCTGGATGCAAAGCTGGAGGAGCAGTCCCAGCGGCTGGATCAGGTGCAAGTGAAGGTAAATCTCTCCTGTGATACTTTGGGGAAGGTGCAGCAAGAGCAAGTTCAGTCGATGATGCAGAGCAATCAGGGCGCTACGAGGGGAGGGACCGTTCCTCAAGTTCCCCCGCCTCTAGATGGGTTATTGGGAGCGGCTCCAACATCTCAGGGATCGACGGCAAGGACTCAGCACCGGGCACCCCAGGTACAGAACCACAATCCATATCCCAGTGGGGAACAGGGAGAACATGTGCAGTGTGAGGAAGCGACTGGAAAGAGAAATTGGATGCCCAAAATGGATTTTCCAAAATTTGACGGTACGGGGGCAAGGGTTTGGATAGATCAATGTGAGGCATTATTCCAACTGTACAATATCCCTGACAGTTTTCGTGTGGCGTCTACATCTCTGAACCTGGTGGACAACGTTGCACACTGGTTTCAGTCAGTGAGACAGAAGGGAGTGTGGCCGAATTGGGAGCAGTTTTGTGAGGCATTACTAGCCGAATTTGATGTGAATGTGCATCGAGAACTGTTGCAGTCCTTACTCAGGTTGAAACAGTGGGGCACTGTTGAGGAGTACAAGAGCAAGTTTCACCAGTTGGTCTATAGCATCAGGTTGTATGAACCTCAACTGAGTGACACTCTGTTGGTCACAAGATTTGTCATGGGTTTAAAGGAAGAGTTGCGAGCTGCAGTGGAAATGCAGTTGCCTGAATCTGTCCAACAAGCTGCACTGTATGCTCAAGTTCAGGAGAGGTTACTTCGGCAGAGCAAGGGCAGTAAAACCAATTATGCAAAAAATGTCACAAGCAGACAGGACTCTAGAAGCAGTTTTGCACCTGGAGAGCTGTGGAAAGCTAAGCAACTCAAGGAGTACAGGAGGGCTAATGGCCTATGTTATGGGTGTGGGGAAAAGTACAACCCTGGTCATGTTTGCACACCTGCAACTAAGAAAGCTGCTCATCTGAAGGCAGTAGAAGCTATAAATACCCATGAGATCATATATGATGTAGTGTTGGATGCACTGTTGTATGATCAGCAGGAGGAATGTGCTACTATATCAGTTCAGGCCCTGTCAGGAGCAACTCATCCAAAAACTATACAGTTCAGAGCACTGATTGGGAATCAAGTGGTGTTGCTGTTGTTAGATTCTGGAAGTACACACACATTTGTTGGTCAGGCTCTGTTGGAAAGAATCAAGTTAACTTCAGAAAAATTGTCTGAACCTTTATCTGTCAAGGTGGCAAATGGTGATAAGCTACAGTGTACTGAATATGTCCCTAATGTAACTTGGTGGCTGCAGGGGCAGAACTTCACTAGCCCTATGAAAGTGTTGCAACTTGGCAGCTATGACATAATTTTGGGCATGGATTGGTTAGCAAAGTGGGGAGTGATGAAGTGTCATTGGGCCGAAAAATGGATTCAGTTTGATTATAAGGGACATGATGTGAGATTACAAGGAGTTTTGCCCAGTCAGAAACCAGAACTGAAGGAGCTGCCTGTTGAACAGTTACTGAAATGGAACAAGGGTAATGATATTATGGCAGTGGCTTTAATTCATCCTGTATATGAGAAGTAAGACAAACAGGGTTTTCCTGAACCTATTAAGGAACTACTGCAACAATATACTGATGTTTTCAGTGACCCAAAGTCATTACCTCCTCGCAGACAAATTGATCATGCAATCAACTTGGTTCGTGGGGCTGTACCAGTGAACAACAGACCTTATAGATATTCTCCCCTACAAAAGGATGAAATTGAAAGGCAAGTGGATGAGATGTTAAAAGTAGGTCTCATTACACCCAGCTTGAGCCCTTTTGCCTCTCCAGTGTTACTTGTAAAAAAGAAGGATGGAACATGAAGGTTTTGTGTAGATTATAGAAAGCTCAATGCCCTGACAGTAAAAAGCAGATTTCCCTTGCCAGTCATTGATGAATTACTAGATGAATTAGCTGGAGCAAAATGGTTTTCTAAACTAGATTTGAGAGCTGGCTATCATCAAATTCGAATGATACCTGAAGATGAGTATAAAACAGCATTCAAGACACATCATGGCTAATTTTAGTTCAGAGTTGTACCCTTTGGGCTAGCAACTGCTCCTGGCACTTTTCAGTGCAACATGAACTTTCTGTTTCCTGGTAGAAAAAAGTTTCTCTCATTTATGGATGACATACTTGTGTTCAGCAAGACTTTAGAAGATCATCTCAAAGATTTGAGAGAAGTGCTAACTGTGCTCAGAGAAAATCAATTCTATGTTAAGGAGAGCAAGTGTTCCTTTGGACAGCAGAAATTGGAATATTTGGGACATGTGATCTCTGACAAAGGAGTGGCAACTGATCCATCAAAAACTGCTGCAATGTTGGAGTGGCCTGTACCCAGCAATGTAACTGAACTTAGAGGATTTCTGGGACTCACTGGTTATTATAGAAAGTTTGTCCAGAACTATGGGATTATTGCAAAACCTTTGACACTGTTGTTGAAGAAACAATCCTTCTTCTGGTCAGAAGAGGCACATGCTGCATTTGAGCAATTAAATCAAGCTATGGCCTCTACTCCAGTTTTAGCTCTACCTGATTTTGAAAAACAATTTTGTGTGGAAACTGATGCATGTGATTCAGGAGTGGGAGTTGTGCTGGCTCAAGAGGGACACCCTGTGGCTTATTACAGCAAAGCCCTAGGTCAGAAGAATCAGAAACTGTCCATCTATGAAAAAGAGTTTCTGGCTATTATGATGGCCATTGACAAGTGGAGATCTTACTTGTCCAGAGGCCCTTTTGTGATTAAAACAGATCACCAGAGCTTGCATCACTTGGGCGATCAAGTGCTAACTTCTGAACTGCAAAGGAAAGCTATGACAAAGCTAGTAGGGCTACAGTTCACAATTCAGTATAAAAAGGGGGTAGAAAACACTGTGGCAGATGCTCTGTCTAGAGTGGCTCACTTGTTTCCAGTACAGGCTATATCCACCTCACAACCAGTTTGGATTCAGGAGGTCCTAAACTCTTATGCTGTGGATCTTGTAGCTCAAGACATGTTACAGAAGCTGGCACTGGATGCAAAGGCATGCCCTGGGTTTACTTTACATGAGGGAATTCTGAAAAACAATGACAAAATCTGGATTGGAGCTAATGTGGGGTTACAAACCAGACTGATACAGGCATTTCACTCTACTCCTATGGGAGGTCATTCTGGAATTCTTCCTACATATTTCAGAGTCAAACAGCTCTTCAGTTGGCAGGGTATGAAAACTGATGTGGAGCACTTTGTGAAGCAGTGTGCTATATGCCAACAAGCAAAACATGAACTGCGCAAATATCCTGGATTGCTCCAACCTTTACCAATACCTGAAGGGCCATGGCAGTCCATCAGCATGGATTTCATTGAAGGACTGCCCAAATCTGAAGGGTATAGCTCCATTTTGGTGGTGCTTGACAGGTTTACTAAAGTCAGTCACTTCATTCCTCTCAAACATCCCTTCACTGCAGCAGGAGTGGCAAAAGCTTTTCTTCAGAATGTAGTGCGACTACATGGATTACCTCTGTCTATTGTATCTGACAGAGACAAGGTTTTTACCAGTTCTTTTTGGAAGGAGCTATTTAGAGTGTGGGGCACTGAATTACAGATGAGTACAGCATATCATCCACAAACTGATGGTCAGACGGAGAGGGTGAATCAGTGTCTCGGAATGTACTTAAGGTGTGCAGTGCATGACTGTCCTGCCAAGTGGAAACAGTGGTTACCTCAAGCAGAATTCTGGTACAACTCCACTTTTCACTCCTCTTTAGGCTGCTCTCCTTACAAAGCACTATATGGACACGAGCCAAATATTGGTCAGTTCGCAAGCACAACAAAATCTCTCAATCCTGATGTTTCCGGGTGGATTCTGGCTCAGACAGAACATACTGCTATGTTGAAAGAGCATTTGCATAGAGCTCAGGTCAAGTACAAGCATTATGCTGATAAGAGCAGGTCGCCCAGAGAGTTCATGGTGGGGGAACAAGTGTATCTGAAGTTGCAGCCTTATGCTCAGTCGTCAGTGGTCAATCGACCATGCCCCAAATTGGCTCTGAAGTTTTTCGGTCCCTTTAAGATATTGGAAAAAGTGGGAGTGGCGGCATACAAGTTGGAGCTACCAAAAGGCAGTCAAGTTCATCCCATTTTCCATGTTTCTCAGTTGAAGTCTCATGTACCAGATCACACACCAGTGTTCACGGTTTTACCCAAACCTCTGGATTTGTCAGTGCCAGGGGTGACACCTGAAGAGATTCTCGATCGGCGGCTGGTGAAAAAGGGAAATGCGGCACATTTGCAAGTGTTGATCAAGTGGTCGAACGTTCCGGTGGAGGCGGCTACATGGGAGGATTACGAGGTACTCAAGGTTAAATTTCCAGATGCACCAGCATGGGGACATGCTGGTTCTCAAGGGGAGGGAAATGTCAGTATGCAGCTACTGACATTGGCTGTGAAGCAGCCAGGAAGGCGTATCCGCAGCAACAAGGCGGAAGCGTAGCGCGGGAGATTTGAATAGGAGTTAGGCTGTGTTAGCGTGTGGGCTGCGCAAGTGTTGGGCCGAGGCCTTGGTTGTAACGAGCGGATATATAAGCTCGAGTGGTGTGGTGTGTCGGGTATCGTGGAATTGAATTTGAATCTTATTCTCTGAGCTTATCCTCTCTTCCTTCCTCGTTCTCTCGTTGCGTCCGCATCTTGCCCTCTCCAGCTCTCCTTCCTCACCAATTCTACCGGCGACGAGCCCCAAATCTGGCGGTCCCTCGCGGCCAGCGGCAAGGGCGTTACATAATCTTTTACTGAAATGTTGGTACTTACAGTAACAAGCTAACCAATAGTACACCCCAAATTCAGCAAACAACTTAAATTTCAGTTTTTGCTCAAAAGACAACTAGCGATTGCCGTAAATTTTGAAGTAAATGCAAGCATAGTCCATGTGATGTGCATATGCAATACACAAGACAAACTGCATTTGCACACTGACAAGGCACAAGTAATCTCAGGAGCTGCCAAGGATCTTTTATATTCTTACCTGAGCAATGGAGCAGCCCTCTCTTTGTACAAGTTGTTCTCTCGATTAAAACAATTGGTTGAACGGTTGCACAGTTGTTGATGCCGACAAACATCACTGTTGTGTATATTGCTCCAATGACCATTCTAAGAGTATTGGCATCCACCCCTGCATCAAGGCACAAAAAATTCAGATGCTGGTACATTGTAATCAAGGAGTAAAAGATAAAGATAAGTACAGTAACTACATAATGGTGCCAATCTTCCAAAAGATGGAGCCAAGCAGCAAGGCTGTGAACAAAGTGAAGGAAAATCTGACAAGGTTGTAATCTGGGTTGTGCCAATAGGTCAACCAATGCTTCCAGAGGCAGGCTTTGAACTGCCCTATAATGGATTGCGAGTACTCTGGATCAAGGCGGCTCCCCGAATCTAATTCCAGAGAAGAAACCCATCAATTAAAGTCATCTACAAACTGAAAATTACTGTATGATAGTGCAAGAAGATCTCAGTTTCAAAATGGAAAATACACTTCTCAGTTTTACAAACTGAAAATTATGACAGTACAAACTGAAAATACACCAACGCTGACCGTGCCTCCCCCAACCTTGTACAGGCATATACGATGGTCCATTTTCAGCAGTCATATGACTTTGCGTACTGTACATAAAAATCTGTACAAACTGCGCCAGAATAAAAGTTTTTGAAGAAGGAACTCCAAAGATTTCTGCAGTTTTCTACAGTTTCAGATTTCTACAGTTTTATCATCTCTGAAGATAAGTTGCAGCAAGAAAGCAAATAGGGAGGAGGGTGATACCTTCCGTGCTTGGCATAGCGTCTGTGGCACTATGGTGGGAGGGGAGCAGCGGTGGAAGAAGCAGAGCCTGACGAGCGGTGGTCTTCCGTCCAACCAACCAACAGAGTAGAGGGAGGGGAAGAGAGAGGAGGGACCCTCCATGACGAGCTCCAGGCCTTCCATGGCGGACCTCCATGTCGATATCCCTGTTAGTGGAGAAGACCAGACCGTACGTAGTTGCTCCTATCGGTGAACCTTCCAAGGCGTCGTCCTGCTCCTGGTCATGGTGGCCCTTCCATGGCATCGTCCTGGTAACGGAGACGGGGTCAGAGTGGGAGAAGAGACGGGAGTGAGTGAATCCAGCTGAGCAGGAGCGAGGGAGCTAGGAAGGGATGACGTACCGCATGGCGTTGGAGTGGAGGAAGGTCGTTGTAGGTCGAGCCGACGCACTCGAAATCAGTCACCGGAGAATAAAAATGAGATCTTGGCACCGACGACGGAGCCAATGGAGAGGCGCCGGCGACGTGGGCGAGGGAGAGGCACTGGCGACGCGGGCAAGGGAGAGGCACCAGCGACACGAGCTAGGGAGAGGCGCCGGCGACGCAGGCGAGACAGAGAGTGGGTGAGTGAGCGAGAGAGTGGATGAGGTGGGAGGGTAGTTTAGGAAAAAAGCAAAAACAATTGTACGTGGCGAACTTTGTACTAGAAACTCCTAGCCACATATATATGTAACTAGCAAGATGTACGTGCGTTGCACGGAACATCAAGATGCATTTGTATGAGTAGTTTATCTTATAAGAGAAAAGGATGAACGAAGGAAGGCCTTATTTGCAAATGTGAGAGGGGTGTGGGTATCTTTTTGCAAAATTGCCATAATTTCCTTCCTATCCATTAGATATAAATCGGACGGCCTATATTGCAAGATGCCAGACACACCATCATCACCAACTCTGTTTTGTATAAGAAGCTAGCAAGATGCCCGTGCTTTGCACGAAACATCAAGATGCATTTGTATGAGTAGTTTATCTTGTGGGAGAAAATGATGAATGATGAAAGGCCTTATTTGCAAATGTGGAGAGAGGTGTGGGTATCTTTTTGTAAAATTGCCATAGTTTCCTTCCTATCCGTCAGATATAAATCGGACGGCCTATATTGCAGGATGGCAGGCACACCATCATCATCAACTCTGTTTTTTATAAGAGTAGAGAAGAAAGAGTATAAAATATCATTTGTACTCCTTCTATTTTCAAATATAAGTTTTTTAGAGATTCCAACAAGTGACTATATATAGAACAAAATAAGTGAATCTACATTCTAAAATATGACTCTATACATCCGTAAGTTGTAGTGCACTTGAAATGTCTAAAAAGCCTTACATTTAGAAACGGAGGGAGTATATATTTATATATTTATATGTAATTAGCAGTATCCAGTTTTTTATTGCAAATAAAAAATGTGTTAGTCAGACTTTTTATATGTTCCACTTTGTTCACCAGAGATAAAAAATGATGGATTCTAATGATGTTTTAGAAATATCATCACACATACTTCAATTATTGCCGATAAAGACTTTTGCCCCGCTTTATATATAAAGCAATGATCATCGATCAACCACAAACCACCGCATACAACACACGCCCACACACACTCGGGGCAGGATACAGAGGTGCTGGAGAACAACTACAAACTCCAAGCAGAACATAGCACACTATAGGTTGGAAGATAAATCATCGCTAGATTTTGAAGAAGCCCTCAACATGACACCACGAAGAGGAGCAGTCGAACATCGACGGATTAGGGCCTCCAAAGAGGCGTCTTCAAGAAGATCACAACACGTAGCGCCACCACCACCCAATCCAAAGGATCATGGTCTTCACCCAGAGCGTTCCCGGAGCATCAAGAACAGCCATGACGGAGCCTTTAGGAAGGATACGACGCCCACACACACCGTTGCTGTCAGTCGGCCAAAGGCAAACAAAGTTTTCACCATGGTAAGCACTATCCACCAGCGGAACAGGGGATGCGCAACCAAAACAGGCCGACCACCCCCACCACCGAATGCTGAAAGCTAGACGCCCTCATGGTCATGGCCACTCGCCAGCACCCGAGCCGTGCGCGCCGCCCCCGCTGGCAGTGGCTAGAGTTTCCTCCCGGTCGCACGCGAGGCAATTTGGGAGGAGGGAGGGGAGAGGGGACTCGACTTCAATTATTATGCAATGGTGTATGTGTTGTATTGTCTCTACCATTGAAATTTAACATACATTATCTTTTTATAACTTCAGCAAAATATTTAAAAAGCCCGTGACAACGCACGGGCATTCTACAAGTATTTGATAGTGGGAGACTCCTTGACAACATCCCAATTCAAAATATCAATACATTTATTGTGTTCTTGCAATGAAATGCCTACTATTCTGATTGTTACCCGAAGTGCGCGACCGTTTTCAGGTAGTCCCAGGTTTTGGCCTTGCTGCACATTTGCATCCCTTGTCGGATGCCATTAGATTTATGAGGGTGGGGTGATCCATTATGAGGCATTTTTTGTGTTCTTCAATTTTTTTAAATAGACAAACATGAATGACCATGTTAATGATCCATTATTAATACCATCCTCTTCAGTGCATTCTATGGCACGAAAATTGCACACAAGAGAAACTGTTTTCTGAACTAAACTTTGGCAAAACCCCGGACAAGTTACAAGTACTTATGTCTTTCATGGAAGGAACTCTGAGTATCAGTGGATGTTTGGCGAGGAAGATCTTAAATCTCTCCCTATTTATTTGTTTAATATGTTGAACAATCTCTGAGTATCAGTGGATGCATGGTCTGATAACACACTGAGCAGTGAGTGCATCAGGATTGGGTGATTATTCAAGGTTTTTGTTTGATTGGCTACACACTGCGGAAGACAAAATTTTGTTTCAAAATCCTGGTAGGTAATTTCCGAGTTAGGAAATTGGAGTATCTACACCACTTTGTTGAGTTTGTTTAATTTATGAGAAAAGCAATGCTAATGTGAGATTCTGTTTATCTTCAAAAGGCAGAATTAGGTCAATAGAACAAGTATTACTGTGATGACAAGCTGAAACGATTTGTAGTGGAAACAGCTGCTCATTTATGTCAAGAAACATCACAATCTGCTTCATTGAATGGGACATATATATAGTATACACGCCTAGTTCCTCGAAACAAGCTTTCACCCTACTTTATATATAAAGCAACAACCACACAAAGTACACGACCGAATGATACAAGGCGGAGAGGTCGCTCTCTTACAAAGCCGACCATAGGATAATTGGAACACGCACACCGCAAGCGACTATGCTATCGAAAGATAATACCGGAGGCACTGAGTACAACACCATGCCACGCCCTAGTACACCTAAGCTCCACGACAATGCCCTCAGGAGGGAAACTGACGCCACACGCCGCCGCTGTCGAGTCCACAATGGACAAAAGGTTTTCACCCGGAACTTGGACATGAAGGGGAGCACCACAACAGCGTCTTCAAGAAGAGAGCGGCGCCCACGAGCGTTGCTGTCGTCAGCGCCAGAGCGCAAAGCTTTCACCCGGTAGCTTTTGCATGCCACCACAAGGTCTCCAAGAGGAATATGATGAGATCAAAACCCTAGATCTAGATCGGGGAGCCCCCACTACCAGAGACAGAGAGCGCGCTAGAGCCACCCTCTACTATGCCTCTTGCCGCTCACACGACCAAGAGGCATCACCACCACCGCCACCATGGTGCCTGCCGGAGAGCCAACCATGTGGACCTCCTTCCAGGGCCGACGTTGTTGGGAAATGTAGTAGAAAATAAAATTTCCACGCCTACAATCACCCAAGATCAATGTGAAGATGCATTACGGGTTGGGAGTAGTTTACCACAGACCTACGGGTCCATAGCTAGTAGGTAGCTGGCTTCTTCTCTCTTCTTTGATCTTCAATACAATGTTCTCCTTAATGTTCTTGGAGATGTATTCGATGTAATCACTTTTACATCTTAGATGTTCTTAGACGTACCTGTACAAACACATGGATGGGGTGGTGTCATTCGATGTAGAATCAGATGGTCATGTTTGATTTGTAGGACTTAATATGAGTGCCAATGTTTTGACGAAACGGAAGTTTTGTCAAATTTCTGGTACTCAATATGCCCTACTTTTAGCAAGGGTCATGCCAAATTTTCCGATCGTCATTTTCTTTCTATGTTCAGTCATAACTTTTTGTTACAATATTCCAGTTGGACAAATGGATCCCGACGCCGGAACGTCATCTCAGAAGGAACCTCGGTACACCAACCCTGACATCGAGATGAGCACCCCTGACGTGGATGATTCGGCCATCCCTGACGTCGAGATGGGCATTGACCAACAAGTAGAACCGACCACCAGGGCAGGGGACACGAGCCACGCTGACGGGACTTCATCCAGGACGGCCACCACAAAGAAGAGCAACCGAAAGGCAAGGGATCCAAGGAAGCTTCACGAAGGTCTAATTGCAATCGCCGTAGTTGGCCCGAGTGGCGAGCCCGTCACCCTAGAGGACATAGCAAAAAGTTATAGCAAAATGCTAGGTTGCATATTGCGAAAAACCGCCTCGATCGGTAGCAAGGATTTTGTCGGACACAAGGAGAATCTACTACTGGCGTTAAACCATAGTTATGAATTTCCACCTGATGCCAAGAAGTTAGCCGAAGATTATGCCATGTCAAAATGGCCAAAGATGTTAAGGGACTGGAAGAGCAGCGCCCGTTGCAATCTAGTTGGTAAGGACTTCGAGACTATTAAGCGGCTCAATCCAACTATGGATCACGAAGAATGGATGAAGTTTTGTGAATCCTTTGGTAGTGAGTCAAGCAAGGAGATAAACGATCATTTCCGTAATTTACAAAAAAATCTGCCAGGTAACCACCGTCTGGGCCCTGGTGGTTACAAAGCTGCAGAACCCAAAGTGGGAGAAGGAGGCCACGAAGTTTATAGCCGCGGGTAAACAGCCTTCGTTCTGGGAACATCGAGATCGTGATCAGGACTTTCGTTTTCTCAGGGCCCGTGCAGTGCAAGACCCAGACAGTAAGGAGTTGGTCCTCCCGACGCAGGAACTTTGCTCGACGGAGGAGGACTTGGTAACGTCAATCACCACTGATAATTTAGTCCCCACAACTTATTTATTACGTACCATACTAATTGTTTATCAAAATACATGTATTGTTTGTAGAGAAAAATAAAGCAGGAATTTGGACCGGGTCTTCATGAATCTTCCCACGGCTATAGGTATGATGACCCTCTTACCCGGGCAGTGAATGCGGGTTTTGGAGTTAACAGGAAGCCCAACACTGGGCGTGCGTTGGGAGGGGGTAAGATGTTGTGGGACGACGCCTACCCCGAAACCAAAGAACTAAAAAATACAGAAGGAAGTACATAAGCAAAACTAAGTTAGATGCAGTAGTAGATGCAACAGTCGAGAAAAGGCTAGCAGAAATGTTTCCGCGCGGCGCGGTAAGTCCTACCCAGCAGCATACACCTATCATCACCCATCAGCCACGTGCATCCCACTTTATTCTATACTGGCTGCAAGCCAACATGGACGGGGTGAAGACAAGGGTTGCCAAGAGTCAAATCATCCCGTTTACTGATGGTAGCAGAATGATGCAGGGGGTCGTCCTACCACTTGGCATGACGAGGGTGCAGGTGCAGGAGGTAGTGATGGTCTTCAAATATTGGTCATTGCCTCACCCCCTGAAGACGACGTCACTGTGTTATGGCAAGTGACCCAAAGCCACCTGCTTAAGTGGCTAATGAATGATATAGAGGAGAATCCCCAAGGATATGTCGGCACCGGAGACGTAGTGAAGAATGCATGTGATAGTTGTGGACCGTCCGCAGACAAACCACCTATGCCGGTTGTCATCCCCGAAGGGCGGAAAATGAACATGTATAGGCCCGGGGAACCGCTTCTATCGGACTCTATGTTGGAGACCCTCTCAATTGATCTTCAAATTCTACACGCCCATGTGGTAGATAAATCAAAAAAAGGTTAACATGGATACACGGCCAAGGTGATAGAAGGTTATAGTTTTATCCAAGAATCTCCGGCAAACAGAATTGATCTGGCCTTTAATGAGGTCATCCATGCAAATATCTTCTCTGTCAACAGTCTACCCAGAGTTAATGAGGCTCTGTGTACTTCATTGAGCTATAGATACCCTACTCCCGCATGGTCAAGTGTCCTTACCTGATCCTTTTTACATGCTCTGCCACATCCTGGAAACCGCAGAAGGCCAAGAGGTCATCTCAGACTAATTGTTCCCATTCTTTATTGTCAATCATCCACATGCGGACACCTTTGTAGTGCCATACTGTGACAAGTAAGTCATTAACGTTCACTAATTTATTTTGAAACATATAAATGGCCTCGTGGTTTGATCTAATCAATGCTAATTTCTTCATTTTTTTGCACAACGACTGACATTGGATCAAAATCGCACTATTGCCAACACAGGGCTTGGCTTACTTCTTCGATTCAAAGAGACACTAATACATCCATTTTGCATCATGTTTTTTGTGAATATTTATTGCATTATGAACTATTATTTCACATTATGGTACAATACTTATGTCATTTCTCTCTTATTTTACAAGATTTACATGAAGAGGGAGAATGCCGACAGTTGGAATCCTGGACTGGAAAGGAGCAAATCTGAGATACCTATTCTGCACAACTCCAAATGTCCTGAAACTTTACGGAGAATTGTTTTGGAATATATACAAAATATTGGGCAAAGAAACTACAGAAGGGAACTCACCAGGTGGCCACAAACCTGGGGGGCGTGCCCTACCCCCAGGGCGCGCCCCAGGGCTTGTGGACCCCTGGCCATTGTCTGGTGCCCATCTTCTGCTATATGGAGGGTTTTGACCTAGAAAAAATGATAGTTTTTAGGGCAAAGCGCCGCCGTCTCGAGGTGGAACCTGGGCAGGAGCAGTCTAGAGCTCCGGCAGAGCCATTCTGCTAGGGAAACTTCCCTCTGGGAGGGGGAAATCAAAGCCATCTACATCACCAATGATCCTCTCATCATGGGAGGGTCAATCTTCATCAACATCTTCACCAACACCATCTCTTCTCAAACCCTAGTTCATCTCTTGTATTCAATCTTTGCCTTGGAACCTTAGATTGGTACTTGTAGGTTGCTAGTAGTGTTGATTACTCCTTGTAATTGATGCTAGTTGGTTTACTGATGTCTAATACGCAACTTTATTCTTGTAGACTCGTGTTGGGCCCCCAAGCGCAGAGTTTTGTAGGACAGTAGCAATTTTCCCTCAAGTGGATGACCTAAGTTTTATCAATCCGTGGGAGGTGTATGATGAAGATGGTCTCTCTCAAACAACCCTGCAACCAAATACAAGAAATCTCTTGTGTCCCCAACACACCCAATACAATGGCAAATTGTATAGGTGCACTAGTTCTGCGAAGAGATGGTGATAAAAGTGTAATATTGATGGTAGAAATATATTTTTATAATCTGAATAAATAAAAACAACAAGGTAGCAAATAGTAAACAGGCACAAAAATAGTATTGCAATGCTTGAAAATGAGGCCTAAGGTCCGTACTTTCGCTAGTACAATCTCTCAACAATGCTAATATAATTAGATCATATAACCACCCCTCAAAGTGCAACGAAGAATCACCCCAAATTTCCTATCTAGCGGAGAACATACGAAGAAATCATTTGTAGGGTGCGAAACCACCTCGAAGCTATTCTTTCCGATCGATCTATCCAAGAGTTCGTACTAGAATAACACCAAATAATTTCATATTCATAATACTCAATCCAACACAAAGAACCTCAAAGAGTGCCCCAAGATTTCTACCAGAGAAACACAGATAAGAATGTGCATAAACCCCTATGCGTAGATTACCCTAATGTCACCTCAGGAATCCGTGAGTTGAGTGCCAAAACATATATCAAGTGAATCAATATGATACCCCATTGTCACCACGAGTATTCATATGCAAGACATATATCAAGTGCTCTCAAATCCATAAAAGTATTCAATCCGATAATAACGAAATCTCAAAGGGAAAAACTCAATTCATCACAACAAGATAGAGAGGGAAAACTCTATATGATCGGACTATATTAACAAACCTCGCGACACATCAAGACCATGACATCTTAAGAACATGAGAGAGAGAGAGAGAGAGATTAAACACATAGCTACTGGTACAAACACTCAGCCCCGAGGGTGGAATACTCCCTCCTCATCATGGTGGCCGTCGGGATGATGAATATGGCCACCGGTGATGATTCCCCCTTTGGCAGGGTGCCGAAACGGGGTCTAGATTAGTTTTCGGTGGCTACAGAGCCTTGCGGCGGCGGAACTTCTGATTTAGGTTAACCCCGAGGGTTTTTGGAATATTTGGAAATTTATAGGGGTAAAGAGGGGGTGTGGGAGGCCACCGAGGTGGGAACAACCCACCTGGGCGCGCTTGGGCCCCCAGGCGCACCCTGGTGGGTTGTGCCCCCCCCCCCTCGGGGCACCTCCCAGGTGCTGCTCTGGCCCATTGGTGGTCTTCTGGTCCATAAAAAATCCATAATTTTTTGCGGTGTTTGGACTCCGATTGATGTTGATTTCCTGCGATGTAAAAAAAACAAAAAAAAAACAGCAACTCGCACTGGGCACTGGGTCAATAGGTTAGTCCAAAAAATGATATAAAGTTGCTATAAAATGATTGTAAAACATCCAAGAATGATAATAAAACAACATGAATACTTCATAAATTATAGATACGTTGGAGACGTATCATTTACTTGGTGGAAGATCATATGTTCAGATCCTTAATGATATTTATTACCCCTCTGATCTTGAATATGAACATGCTTTGTGAGTAGTTACGTTTGTTCCTGAGGACATGGGAGAAGTTTTATTATAAGTAATCATGTGAATTTGGTATTCGTTTGATATTTTGATGAGATGTATGTTGTCTTTCCTCTAGTGGTGTTATGTGAACGTCGACTACATGACACTTCACCATGATTTGGGCCTAGGGGAAGGCATTGAGAAGTAATAAGTAGATGATGGGTTGCTAGAGTGACATAATCTTAAACCCTAATTTATGCGTTGCTTCGTAAGGGACTGATTTGGATCCACATGTTTCATGTTATGGTTAGATTTATCTTAATTCCTCTTCCATAGTTGTGGATGCTTGCGAGAGGGGTTAATTATAAGTGGGAGGCTTGTCCAAGTAAGGACAACACCCAAGCACCGGTCCACCCACATATCAAATTATCAAAGTAGCGAACGCGAATCATATGAGCATGATGAAAACTAACTTGATGGTAATTCTCATGTGTCCTCAGGAGCGCATTGCTTTATATAAGAGTTCGTCTAGGCTTATCCTTTGTTATAAAAAGGATTGGGCCACCTTGCTGCACCTTTGTTACACTTGTCACTTATTACCCTTTACGACTTATCTTATCATAAAATTATTTGTTACCGATAATTTCAGTGCCTGCAGAGAATACCTTGCTGAAAACCGCTTGTCATTTCCTTCTGCTCCTTGTTGGGTTCGACACTCTTACTTATCGAAAGGACTATGATAGATCCCCTATACTTGTGGGTCATCAGACACCCTCAAAAGCAATGGACCAGATTGAAGGTCATAAATGATGCTCTCGCCAAGTGTAAGAACGTCAGAGAGACTATAACAGAACATTCAGAATTCTAGTTCTTCACTAGCGCTTGTTGCTATCAAGAACAAAATGTGGAAATCTCTCATAGGTCTGGATATTGTGCCTTGGCTATCATAGACGACTTTTTGAAGAAAAGCAAATATTTGCGTAATCATAGCCAGATTGTCAAGTGGTCCGAAGAGATGGAAAGGGGCATGGACATAAGGGAACTATTAACAGAGCATGGCCGCCTCTAAAAGGTGTTGGCCAGAATCATCAACAAAGAGGTTGTAAATGAGGATGGGAAATTTCACTTCCGGCTAGAGCGAGATGAAGAACGACTTCACCGAGTCAAAGACATATTGTGGTAATCGAATGCGAGCGATACAATGCTTCAAAGCATCTTGATTCTTTATTCACTTTATGAGTTGAGAATTTTACATGTTTATTTGTTGTTCTACACCTCTTATACCGTATGTTTGCTTCATTAATAATCTTAATTATTATAACACCGTTGTAATATGATTGTCTGAATGCAATGGGATGATTGAGTGCAAAATATTGCTTGAGCGCCATTAAAATGCTGCCACAGCAGCAATTTCTCTATATGCCGACATCACTACCAGTGGCGGGCGGCAAAGGTGTCTGCCACTGCTAATACACACAACAGTGGCGAGTAGAGATTATAGTTGTGGCTGGCAGAGATTATAGTTGTGGCGGGTCATAACTTATGCCAGCCACTACAGCACTGTCATCAGTGGCGGGCGGTGGCCCGCCATTGATGCCATAATAGCAGTGGCAGGAGGTTAGTGGCGGACGGCCCTGAGAGCCTGGCCCGCCACTACTAGGCTTTTTGCACTCGCCACTGTTGGGCATTCTCGCAATAGTGATATCCTATCTAATATGAACGTGTAATCCAAATATCAACGTGCATTACATATACACATTTACTAGTTGAAGTTCAATGACGGATAGTTGAAGTTCAGTGACGGATAATAATTTGATATCATTGCGGTAGGCAAAGCGAGCCAAGTTTCTACGCCCCACCGGGGCGAAAAGTGGGAGTGTGGAGGTGTGTCTCTAGCGGATCTGCCTTTGGTGGATTTGTCTGAATCTGTTCGTCATTCGTCTACGTTCGTGTGTCTTTAGATTGTATTCTTTCGACTTACGCTACTCTTCATCAGCGACGTTGTTCTGGTGCGCTAGTCTATGGGGCCTTAGCACGACGACTTTCCAATTGCCTACTACAACAAGTTTTGCCCGACTCCGATGAGGGAGGGGCGATGACGGTGGCGCGCCTGCTGCTCGCTCCAGTGTTTATAGTCGTCGCTAGGTGGTCTATGAATCTGAATGTAATTTTTATTATTTCTGGTGTTTATTGTACTGCCATGATTGAAAATAAATAGTTTGGATGTTTTACCGCAAAAAGAAAAAGATCATTGACAACGAGTGACTATTGCAATTTTTAAAGCCTTGTACGACAAGGACATTTGTAGGTGTCCCTATTACTTAATGTCTATTCAGTGCATTTTTCAAGCTTCAGCGGTAAGCAAGCGAAAGAAGAAGAGAAACAATATGATTTTCAATGTTCTTTTACATATTATTTTGTGTCGTGGTGTCATTTAATTGTATTATCTACTGTTTTTCTTGTTAACTACTCTAGTTTGGAACAAGTTTTTTCGGACGGAGTATAAGGCCCTGTATAATGGGAGGTGCTTAGAGAGATGCTTAGAAAAATAAACCGGATTTTTCTGAAGCACCGGTGCCTATTTCTACAGGAGAGACGCTTAGTTAAACGTCTATCCTGTACAAATAAGCACCGGTGCTTAAGAAAAGCTTGGTTTATTTCTCTAAATACCTCCCCTAAGCACCTATCATTGTACAAGGCCTAAAATATTGAGATGCCCTTTTGGGTGTCTTCTAAAAAAACGTGCAAGGGCACATTCGAATAACGTGTTTTTTTAGTGAGACAAGATTAATGTATGTTTCTGTAATAAAAATAATAATTAACACAAAGGCTGTACAATCTGCTCCCTAGAAATCGCAGTACATGGGCTCGAATCGCCTTGACACGGGCCTGGAGGAAGAGTATGGGCCCATTAAGAAAAATTCACTCTAACCCGCAAAAAACAAAATTCACTCTATTTGCTAAAAGAAATCATTATTCTTTTTTTTCACTCTCGTCAGTGGACAGAGTTAACCGGAGAGGAAAAAGGGGACACGAAACCACCGTGGCTGCAATGGCGTCGCCCGCTCCCGCTCCCGCGACCGCGAAGCCCATCGCTCTCCGGCGGCCGCCGGTCCCAGTCCGCGGCGGGTTCTGCCCGGTGCGTCCGTCCATGGCTGCAGCGGCAGGCCGGCTCAGAGTCTCGGCCTCCGCTTCCGCCTCGGACGTGCCCGACTTCCTCTCCTCCGACTGGTCGGTACCCCCGTCCCGTACTACTACCTTCGATTGCCCTGTCGTATTTCGTTCCTGGCTCCGGATACTCACGCGTGCTAAACTCAATGTCGATTGGATTACCTGGTAGCAGACCGGGGGGATCTTGGGTAGCGTAGCCAGGCAGAGAATTTGGGCAGTGGGCATTTCTAGGGATGTGATGCCCCTCTCCTGTCATCTAGCATCTAGAATGGGGTATATGCTCAGAATTTTAGCATGGAAGAAGGAGCACTGTTTCCATCAGGATATACGTATGACTCAGGATCAGATCAAAATTAGAAGAAGAAAAGCTGCCATTTTCTAGCCAGATTGTGTATTCATTTCAGATGCATATCTTGACTCAGTTTTGTATGCCACTAGAAATCAGTGACATGTTATTCTTATCGACGATGACAAAATATATCTCCATTCCTGCAGTAATAGTGTGCAGGCTTGACAAAGGCCACTAGAGATCAGATTAAATGAACTGCTAATTTCATGGTTTGGTAAAGCCAAGTAGCCAACTACCAAGTCCTCATCCTTCATTTTTGTTACAATAAAGAGTACTAGATGAATTTAACTGACACCAATGCCGCGATTTGGTGTTCTGTCAAACGACAACATACCATATTAGTTATGCCACTAGAATACCGGCGATGACAAAAATTACCTTCATTCCTGCATTAGTAGTGTGCCGGCTTGACAAAGGCCATTGGCGATCAGATTAAATGAACTGCTAATTTCACGGTTTGATAAAGCCAAGTAGCCAACTATCAATCCCCATCCTTCATTTTTGTTACAACAGAGAGTACTAGATGAATTTAACTGACACCAATGCCGCATTTGATGTTCTGTCAAACGACGACATACCATATTAGTTATGCCAGAGCCCAGAGTTCATTTTCACCATTCAACTACTAAAACAGTCCTGCTTTTGTTGCCTTTTTCTTTTCTGGGGCTGTAATGTTAAACTGATACTCTAGTTGGCCGTTTGGGGCTTCACTGATTTATAAAGCCAGGAAGATGCCTTTCATCTAAAAAAGAGTCACAGCCTTAGCTATAGATAGTACAGGCATGGGCGTAAGAGTGCCAGGCATCATGCCAGCTACTCAGTCAGTTGGATTTGCTTGAATAGACATACCAACACCATGACAGTTAGACCTGAGAAGCATGTTATGTACTGGTTCTGTGGGTCTGAGGAGGTAGGGAGGGATGTGGTTGAGAGGAGGAGGGCGTCTGGGGTCCTTCTCTTGGTGTGGCAGAGGGAAGCACAACTCTTCAACCCCCTTATGCTGAGGGCATACAATAAGATGACCTCTTATCTCCTACAGGAACCAAACTAAATCTTATCCCTAACAAACCAAATCTTATCTAATCAAAGTCTATCCAGCCATTTCTTCCATGTGGAATGTGTGTCAACTGCATGTTTTTAGTGCGACATTTTATTTTCTCTGTGTTGATCTACCGATCTGATTAAAAGTTATTTCTGCTACTTGGTTTTATGTACTCTCCACATGCATTTTACTTTGGGCCCTACCTTAGAGAATTGCTTAATTAACTGAGAAGCAAAGTGGTTGGCAGATTACATCTTCACAAATTACAGTGAGAAGTTAACTAGCAGTTGTGACATGCGTAACTTTGCCTATGAAGTATTCTTGTAGGCAAGAAGCTAATCAAACATCCTGATATATAACAGTTAGGCTGGCATTGCACATGTTGTGTGTTACCATATGGTATCTTTCTATTGTTTCCCTGTCTCATTCTTTCCATTCTAATTCAGGCTTGAAACACGCAAGAAGAAGCCTTTGGGCCCCAGGTTGAATGTAATTCCCCAACTGAAAGCAAACTTTCAAATATCATAATATTGAAGTGCCAAGCTTACACGTTCAGCATGGTACTCCATCTTTCAGTTTAATGCAGAAGAAGCAGTGGAGTACCAGCTTGAGGCCTTGAAATACAATGACAAACCCCGCCCGGATTATGGGGTTGAGGTCATGTACCGGGTAATAGGCTAATAGCACGGGCATGAAAATTATTCGTTTTCTCTGGCATCGTGCTGAACTGCTGATGAAAGCTATGTCAATCTAACAGTCTTGTTATCTCTAGTTTGCAGGCTTTAATCCATTTGAAAGGTCAACTTATTTTGGACGACAGTTTGATCTTGGGCAGGTACTAATTAAGATAGAAACATTTCCTTGTGACCTATATTGGTAGTCAACAGTTGTCATGCTTACTAATTGCCGCCGATACTGTTTCAGTTCGAACGTTTCCGGCGGATATTTCACCATTCAACTTACAGGGTGCTGCTTGGCCACAAAGAAAGAGAGATATTAAGCAGATTATGGGTTGAAGAGGTTTCCCCCTTGCCCCTTCTACTTGCTTGAATGAGTCAAAGTAACACAAACCAGATAAAAGCATAGTATCATCACGCTGAAATAAATTCATGAGTACCATTCTCTTCTGTCCAACTTTTAACAAAGATTATGCCCTGGATCTCATTGTGCCGGCAGAATCAATTTAAGCAGAGAGTTTGGATCCGAGGAGCTCGCCCGGAGGAAGAAGAGATATTCCAGTTTACAATGGTTCAGGTACCTGTCACGGTCACCACATCTCCCTGTTTCCTACATTCCAGCTACCGGCATATTTTGAACGGAATTCTGCTGTAGAGAGTTGGCGGCTCGTGGGACGGCTACTGGCTAACCGAGAGCTTGACAAACGACGACGGGGACGCATTCTCAGGCGGGGTTGCTTATTGACAGGCATGTACATATACACTCAACTTTCAGCGTATAGATCGATGCCTATACGAATACTAGCAAACTAGAAAATGTAAGTATGAGTTGATGGTCCAGATATAGTTGACGTTTGCGACGACTGTCCATGTAGATGACACACTAGCAGAAGAAAGGAATTTGCGGTGGAATTAGCTGGTGTGTTCCCATCCTGTAAAGCATCTCATCATGTCAACCATACACTACCAGATCTAAGCTATATATATACTTACAAGACAATCGCTTTCAAGATAGAAAAGGGTCATGCTTGTAGAGTAGTATTTTGTCTGCTTGGTTCCGTAGGTGGACAAAACACCCGGATTCTGGATGTCTTGGAAAGGTTGCTGAGCCGAACACACAGGAAGGAACCAAAGTTCATCACCAAACCTCACCAGACACCAGCAACTTGCTTGGGGGCCTTTCTGGCTCTTGTATATCATTCCGAGTTCGACCAATCAGAAGCACGGTTCGTCGCGAGCACCTGACTTGCGAGTTCGTCTTCGATGCTTCATCCTTCTCTCTTGGTAACTGGTCATTTCACCTGTATCGGTCCAGGTTTTCTGTTGGCGGGTTCCGTTCTGATCGGCGTGTGTTGCGGTGAGACCTGCTGGTACTAAAAAACAGCAAGGACATGGACCGCAAGGCTACCAGTCTGACATGCTACTCACCTGAAGGCGGAGAGGACAGAAGGATGAAGCTTGCGGACGGTGCAGATGATCGTCACCGTCTGCCGACGCCGATTCCACATATGGAGTAGCACATGAATGAAACGAATCTGCGGTAGGTTTGGCTGCTGTGCTCTCATTCTGCAAAGGTTTCGTCGTGCCAACCATGCCGTGAAATGCATAGAAAACAGTCGTTGTCAAGACAAACAAGTGTATAGAAGAGAGGAGTTACGGCCGTAATGAGCTTGCAAAACAAAAGTTCACCCCTAAAGAAAAGCTTGTAAAAGGTTCTCCGGTGTTCATGTAAAAACAGAAGGTTCTGCATTGTCAATCAATTTTGTAACGTATACTTGTGTGGTTTTTTTTTTTGAACCAGGCCTTAACCCCTTTCCATTATAAGCATAATGGAAATACATAGTTCAGTAACCAAAGACCCAAAAGCCACACTCAACCTAAGGAAGCTAGAAAGGGGTAAGGCGAGCTCAAGGCACCTCTGGGAAACCCACCATGAGCACTTGTCCTCGAGCAGCTCATTGCGGGGCGAAAACCCAGTAACACCCGTGATCACGCAAACCTCTAGGACCTAAACAAAAAGGTAGTCTCCAAAAGGAACCCATAACAGTATAATACCACCATGCCCACAGGCTCACAAACGAGCAAACGGAGCACTCGCGCAGGAGTGAGGTAGCCTATCCTGACAGAAGAAAACTTGAAGCCTCGAAGCGATGGAGGGGGATCAGTTCATCGCTGACTTGGTAGGAGCCGCGCAGATTCTCATCATCATCGAAGCACTGGACCTGAGCATCTTGGCTCCGCGTTCCATGAACTCCCGATCATCACCAGCCATCAAACCTGCCCAGTATGTCAAAAAACCACAAGCAGCATACACCACATTAAAAGGACTTTTAAGAATTTTGTGTTCAAAAGTAGCCTGGTTACGACAGTTCCAAATCGCCCAACAGACTGCTGCCAAACCAGAGGTGTAAAATTTAACTCCATCAGGAAGGAAAATATAACACCGGGAGAAGTACTGCCAAATGTTGTTCGGACAGAGAGACGTGCCCAATACACATCCAACCATCCTCCAGATCACCCGAGCAACAGGGCAGGTAAAGAAAAGGTGTTGGGAAGTTTCCATATTATTGCAGAGCCCAGTTACGCCTTCTCATGACTTCTCTAGTCAAAACCGCGTCTTGAAACACTTGCCAAAGAAATATTTGGATTTTGAGGGGAATTTTTGCTTTCCAGATCCATCTATAATCACATCCAGCCAGGGGTCTTTCCAAATAGGCGTAAACCGATTTGGTCGAGAATTTACCTTTTTTACCCAAAGTCCAGCTAATCTGATCAGCCTCATCAGATAAATGCCAGGAGTTAACCACCTCCACCAGATCGTTCCACTGACCCGTAAGGGGAGGATGAAGATTTCTTCTAAACATGTCATTACCCTCAAAGTTCTTAAATTCAGCAACAGTAATCTCCTGAAAATTACAAATGCTGAATAAGACCGAAAATTTAGCATGCAAGGGAGCAGCACCTCTGATGGGATCATTCCGAATTCTGGCAACATTTCCAGAGTTTAAGATCACTTCCCTACCTGCCAAATATTTTTTTCTTTACTTTCATAATAGCTTTCCAGACGGGGGAATCCTCAAATTTACTTTTCACAGAGGGGACCGTATCATTTCTGAAATACTTAGCACGAATTACCTCCTGCCAAAGGCCTTGCTGGGTTTCCAGTTTCCACCACCACTTGGTGAGGAGACTGATATTCTGTCTATGCAGATCTTTAACTCCTAACCCCCTTTTGTTTTTGGATCTACATATTCTAGACCACTTGACCAAGTGATATCTTTTCCGACCATCAGTCTCTTGCCAAAAGAACTTTTTTCTATGCTTATCTAATTTTTCAATAACCTTCTTAGATAGCATAAACATAGACATGTAGTAAAAAATGATGCTAGTAAGGGAAGAGTTGAGTAAGGTCAATCTCCCCCCTGAAGATGCTGCATTTCCAATCCAGGACTCACAACATTTTAGGAATTTATCATCCACAAAGTTCCAATCTAACGCACAGAGAGTGGAATAACTCACAGGAATCCCTAAATATTTCATAGGAAAGTGGCCAATTTGGCAATTGAAAAGCTCGGAGTAAAAGGTAAGTATGCCATCATCATCCCCCTATGCATAAGATTTCACTTTTTAGGAAATTTATTTTAAGTCCCGACATGAGCTCAAATGTATAAAGCAAGAGTTTCAAATTGACCGCAGCTTCTTTGTTATGCTCAAAGCAAATGACAGTATCGTCTGCATATTGGAGGATAGCCACACCTCCATTGATCAGGTCCGGGGCCAGGCCTGTCAGCATTTTCTCTTTTTGAGCATTAAGGATCATTTTAGATAGGGCTTCTACAGCCATATTGAACAAAAAAGGCGAGTGCGGGTCCCCTTGTCGCACTCCTTTGCAGCTCTGGAAATAAAGGCCTTTTTCATTATTCAATTTAATGTTAATGGTCCCATTTCTCAGGATATTCTGGATCCAGCCACACCACACAGGGCCAAACCCTCTGCTTTTATGGCACTCAAGAAGGAAATCCCAAATGTACAGAAAAATGTATACTTGCGTGGTTGAGTCAACCATACCGTCAAATGTACAGAAAAGAGTCGTTATCAAGACAAAAAAAAATGTACTAGAAAATAAGAGTTACGGTTAAGCTTGTAAAGTACTCCAGTGCTAATTTTGTATAGTATATAATGCACTTGCGTGATTGAGTTGATTCTGGATATCGAGGTTGAATGTCTGTTGTGCCAAAACCCTTTTTTTTTCCTACTCTGATCTGATCATTCTGCATTGACCAATCACTTAGCAGAAGGCCGTCCCGCTGCGCAAGCGCCTGAGTCATCTTGGATGCTGCTTCCTCCTTCCCTCCCTTCGTCTTCGTGGTCACTTCACGTGTTGGACATTGTAGTATATCGGTCCGTCGAGGTTCTGCATTGACGGGATCCATACACCGATACACGTCCCGTCAGCGCGTGTTGCGGCGAGAGACCTGCTGAGACTAAAAAACACCATGGGAGACATGGACCGCGAGGGAGCCATACACGTCGTGACATGCCCGTTTCACTCTCACCTTTGGTTGCTGAGCAGAACGCAAGGCGCTGTCTCTGTCGGAAGAAGCCATGGTTAATCACCAAACCTCACCAGACGCCAGCAACCTGCTTCCCTTTTTACTCTTAGAGCATTTATAGACGGACGTCCTCAAACGGTTGAGTATACATGTTGTACATCTTTGTGTATTGAGCCCATCTCCTAGTTGCCTTGTATAGTTAAGGATATACATCATATATACATGTGTTTCCATCTGAGAAATACAACACGTAATTCTCACATCATACATGATATCAGAGTCAAGAGGTCTTGAGTTCAAGACCCAGCTGACGCAATTAAAATTGCAGTCAACTTTCGGTCCACATTTAGGCTGAGGGAGCCACACGTGAGGGGAGTGTTGATGTATAATGTGATGTCTAGTCTCTTCCATCAGATCGGTCTTTTGGTTGCATTGGTTAGAGCATGCATTTGTACAGCGGCAGCATTTTCAATTCTGTACCTATTACTTTGTCTAACATATTTGTATCACATCATCTTATTAAGAACCTTATTTCCGTTCGTTGTTTAACTCGTGAAAATCCTGTTACTGTCGATTTTAACGGGCTTGATTTTTGTGTCAAAGATGCTCGAATCAGGATGGTACTTCACCAATGTGACAGCCTCGACGAACTATATCCGGTGCATCCGCCGTCCACTTCCACCACCGCATCGGTTGCTCTCTCTGCTGGCGTCGATCTCTGGCACGCTCGTTTGGGTCATCTCAATCCCGTCACACTTCGTCATATTTTTAGGAGTTTCAGTTTCAGTTGTAATAAGACAGAGGATCACACCTGTCATGCATGTCGTGTCGGCAAACATATTCACCTCCCGTTTAATAACTACATCACCATAGCTTCTTTCCCTTTTAGTTGATTCATAGCGATGGGTGGACCTCTTCGGTTTCTAGTAATTCAGGTTATTTATATTATCTGATTATCCTTAATAATTATTCTCACTATGTGTGGACTTTTCCTTTACGACGAAAGTCGAATGCACTCTCCACTTTGACGACTTTTTACTCTTATGTCAGCACGCAGTTTGGGCTCCCATTCTTATCTTCAGACTGACAATGAAAAAGAGTTCGACAACCTTGTTTTCCACACTTTTCTGTCGCACCACGGCACAGTTTTTCGTCTCACATGCCCGTATATTTCACAGTAGAACGGTCGAGCCAAACGCGTCCTTCGCACTTTCAACGACTGCGTTCGCACGCTCCTGTTCCACGCTAACGTGTCGCCTCGTTTCTGGCCGGACGCACTCGCTACTGCTTCACTTCTCCTTAACCTTCGACCCTGTCGCCCACGGTGGAACTATGCACCTCACCATCTTCTCTTCAGTACGCCCCCATCTTATGATGGCTTGCGTATTTTCAGGTGTCTTTACTATCCTAGCACTGCCGACTTCGCTCCTCACAAATTCGTACCCCGTTTTGTCGCTTGCATCTTCATTGGCTACCCCTATAACTTCAAGGGATATTAGTGCTACGATCCCGTCTCCGACCGTGTGTTCACTTCCCGGCATGTTTACTTTGAAGCATGTCTTTCCGTTTTAGCAGGTACCCCCAGCTGTTCCTCTCATCACCGGTGACGCGGGCTCCTCGACGCCCCTCCCAGGGCGCTCGTGCGCCTCTCTTGGCCCGCCCCTAGCTTTGAGGCGCGCCCGCCGCATGCGGCGCCCCCTACGGGCGCGACACCGGCGCCCCCTCCTCCTGCGGCGATGGCGCCCGCGGCTCCCGCGCCCCCCTCGGCGCCCGCGGCCTCGCCAGCCCCCGCGGCTCCTGTGGTCCTCTCGGCGCCGGCGGCCCCCGTGGACCTCCCGGTGCTCGCTGCCCCCGCGGCTCCCCCGGCCTCTTCGGCGCCCCCTTCCCCCGGCGCCTGTGGCCGGTCCGGTCACCCGTGTCCATACGGGCGTTTTTCGCCCGAGCTCGTGCTACGCCTCGGATGACTACGCCCATGCGGTGTCCACCTCTGAGCCATCGCCGTTGTCGTCCTTTGTTCGAGCCGCTCTTTGTGACCCGCTTTGGATGGCTGCGATGCAAGAGGAGTTTGCCGCCCTGTTGCGCAACCAAACGTGGCGGCTTGTTCCCCGTCCCCGGCACGCCAACGTGATTACGGGAAGTGGGTCTTCAAACACAAGCTTCGTCCTTATGGTATCCTTGATCGCTATAAAGTGTGCTGGGTCGTTCGTGGCTTCCGACAGCATGTTGGCATCGACTTCATCGACACCTTCGCTCCGGTCGTCAAGCCCAGCAAGATACGCTCGGTTCTCCACCTTGCGGTCTCCCGTGCTTGGCCGGTGCACCAGATGGACGTCTCCAACGCTTTCCTCCATGGTCACCTCGAGGAGCAGGTCTTCTGCCAGCAGCCCACCGGGTTTTTTGACCCAGCGCTTCCCGACCACGTGTGCCTGTTTTCGCGGTCCTTATACGGACTCAAGCAGGCTCCTCGCGCTTGGTACCAGCGCATCGTTGGTGCTCTCCAGTACCTCACTCTGACTCAACCGGAGATCCAGTATGCCGTGCAGCAGGTGTGTCTTCATATGTATGCTCCTCGAGACGTTCACTGGACGGGTTGCCCTGACACTCGTCGCTCCACCTTGGACCCTCACTTATCTCGTGACCGTCCAAGTGGTAGCCTACGATCTCTCGTTCCAGTGATGAGGCTGAGTATCGTGTGGTGGCCAACGTCGTCGCCGAGTGTTCGTGGCTTCGCCAGCTGCTTCAGGAGCTCTCTTGCCCTGTTGACCGTGCCACGGTGGTCTACTGCGACAACGTCTTGGCGGTCTACCTCTCCGCTAACCCGGTACATCATCGGCGGACCAAGCATATTGAGTTGGATATTCATTTTGTTCGGGAACAGGTGGCTCTTGGCCATATTCGTGTTTTACACGTCCCTACTTCTCTACAATTTGCAGATGTCATGACCAAGGGCTTGCCTACGACGTCATTTGAGGAGTTCCGGTCCAGTCTTTGCGTCAGCCGCGGTGGCGCTTCGACT
>NC_057794.1:577006392-577028275 GCF_018294505.1 Triticum aestivum
TGAGTATATGTGTTGTACATCTTTGTGTATTGGGCCCACCTTCTAGTTGCCTTGTATAGTTGAGGTCATGGGCTACTCCTGTACATCATATATACGTGCGTTTGCACCTGAGGAATACAACACGTAATTCCCACATCATACACAAACGAGTGTCAAAAAAATACGACTCAGATGGGCATCAAATGCCTGGCCTGGCCGGCAGCCCTCGTATCCAGCCCAAATCTAAGACGGATTGGGGAGGCCCGGACGCGTCCGCCACATCGGACTGACGGCCGGATCCCATAGGAAAACAGTCTGAAACCCGGCGGTCCGAAGCTCAACTCCTCCAACGGACCGATGGCGCCGCGTGTCGGCGCTCCGGCGTGCCGTGCAAGTCCCCTAGCCCCGTTATTTAAGTCGGACATTGGCACCAAAACCATATACATCCACATTTCCTCCCCTCCCGTCCGTCCACGCCACTTTCCAATCACCGTCACCTTCACATTTCACTCGCCCGCCCTGCGCCACCGCAATCAAGTAGCCATGCCACCACCCCGGCAGGTCAGGAGCTACCTTTATCTAGCGTTGGATCGCCGGCTGCAGATCCGTGCCAGACGCGAAGTCCGGATCGCCGCGGGGCTACCTCCGGACGCGGTGGATCGGAGGAGGAGGAGTACGAGGAGGACCCGAAGCAGGAGAAGGACGCGAAGCAGGAGGAGGAGGAACGGTCACTGCCCCCTGACGCGCCGAGCCGCATTTGATGACCGCGGCCGTAGATACTCTTATCTAATCAGTCTGCATTGACCAAGCGGGCTGGTGCCGTTCCGTTTGCTGGCTAATCTGCGCGAGCACCTGACTTGCGAGTTCGTCTTCGGTGCTTCCTCTTTCATCGTTGGCCACCGGTCAGCTGACGTCTTGGATAGATCGACGTAGTCCGTCCGTTGACGCGTCAGGTCAGCGTGCATTGCGGCGAGACCTGCTGCTACTAAAAAACACCAAGGGAGGCATGGATGCAACGCAACTCTGACATCTCACTCTCACCTGAAAGCAGACAGGGAGCTTGCCGGGACGGTTCCGGCGCGACAGCGACGATCAGTTACTGTTTCTTGCCTGCGCGAGGAAAGCAACGTGTCATCCAACGGTGTCAAATATCGCTTGTTATCTGATCTCGGAATCAACATCCAGTTACTTTTCACACGAGCCGCCGACGGCTGACCGGCGGCGGTCATCCGTGCATGCAGGTCCGGTCAGCCCAAGGGATGGAAAATCCGGGCACCGGACGCCCCACCGGCCCAGCCCCCAGCCGTCCCGTGGAAAAACTCTGCGCGATCGGGGACAAGAGCGTGACGTGCGGTGCGGCGAAGGCGGGAGGAAACCGCGCCCCCGGGAGTGGCGGCGAGACGCGCGCGCCTCCGTGCCGCTCCCAGGCCCCCTCGCGCCCCGACGCGCGACCAGCGGCTGCGGCACGGCATATCGCGTGCGGGTCGTTCGTCTCCCTGGCTAGCTAGGTAGTTCCTCTTCCTCGCCCCCCGGCCGCTGGCCGTTCGCGGTCACCATGCCGGCCGGTCACGCCGGGAGCGTGATCCAGCGCCCCCCGGCCCGCGGTTGCCTGGGACCGCGACCCGACCCGACCTGACCCAGGTACGTACGTACGCTGCGTTTCCTCGTGCCCGTCGCGGTCACGATCACGTACGTACGTAACGCGTCCGGTGATCCGCTCATCTCCGGAACCTACTGCTACTGCTTCACAAGTTGAGATGTTTAGCAGGTTGGTGGCCTAATCAATCGACTCAAACTCCTCCGTGTCGTGCCTCTGCAGGTCTCTGGGCGTCAGGGCTGGGTTGGCAGTCCGGCCCGGTCGTCCCATCCCATCTATATAAGCCCGCGGCTGCGTGGCCAGGGCAGCACACTCCAAACCCAAACCCCAGCTCCACCCCCAGAGCGAAACCCGCCGAGCCCTGCGATCCGTCGGGACAGCCCCCGCTCCCGGCGGCCTCTCCCCCCCAGACGATCTTTGCGTTGCCACCATAGGCAACCTTTCCTCCTCCGGCCGCCAGGCCGCCGCCGCCGCCGCCGCGATGGCCGACCCGGCGCCTCCCGCCCCGGCGCGCGGCGACTTCACGCGGTCGGTGAAGCTCAAGTACGTGAAGCTCGGGTACCACTACCTGATCACGCACGGCGCGTACCTGGCGGTGGCGCCGCTGCCGGGGCTCGTGGCGGCGCACCTCTCCACCTTCACGCTGCACGACCTGGCCGACCTCTGGCAAGGCGTCCTCCACCACAGCCTCGGCTCCCTGCTCGCCTGCCTCGCCTTCCTCGTGGCCGCCTGCACCGCCTACCTCGTCACCCGCCCGCGCCCCGTCTACCTCGTCGACTTCGCCTGCTACAAGCCCGACGACGCGCGCAAGTGCAGCCGCGCCCGCTTCATGGACTGCACCGAGAAGCTCGGCACCTTCACCGACGACAACGTCGAGTTCCAGCGCCGGATCGTGGAGCGCTCCGGGCTGGGCGAGGAGACGTACCTCCCGGAGGCCGTGCTCAACCTCCCGCCCAACCCCTCCATGGCCAACGCGCGGGTGGAGGCCGAGAAGGTCATGTTCGGCGCGCTGGACCAGCTCTTCGCCAAGACGGGCGTGAAGGCCAAGGACATCGGCGTGCTCGTCGTCAACTGCAGCCTCTTCAACCCGACGCCCTCGCTCTCCGCCATGGTCGTCAACAAGTACCAGCTCCGGGGCAACATCGTGAGCTACAACCTGGGCGGCATGGGGTGCAGCGCGGGGCTCATCGCCATCGACCTCGCCAAGGACCTGCTCCAGGCGCAGCCCGGCACGTACGCCGTGGTGATCAGCATGGAGAACATCACCCTCAACTGGTACTTCGGCAACGACCGCTCCATGCTGGTGTCCAACTGCCTGTTCCGCATGGGCGGCGCGGCGATCCTGCTCTCGAACCGCCGGTCGGCGCGGCGGCGCTCCAAGTACCAGCTGGTGCACACGGTGCGCACGCACAAGGGGGCGGACGACAAGGCGTTCCGGTGCGTGTACCAGCAGGAGGACGAGTCGGGCAAGCGGGGCGTGTCGCTGTCCAAGGACCTGATGGCGATCGCCGGCGGCGCGCTCAAGACCAACATCACCACGCTGGGGCCGCTGGTGCTGCCGCTGAGCGAGCAGCTGCTCTTCTTCGCGACGCTGGCGGCCAAGAAGCTGGTGAACGCCAAGGTGAAGCCCTACATCCCGGACTTCAAGCTGGCGTTCGAGCACTTCTGCATCCACGCCGGCGGGCGGGCGGTGCTGGACCAGATGGAGAGCAACCTGCAGCTGACGGAGTGGCACATGGAGCCGTCGCGGATGACGCTGCACCGGTTCGGCAACACGTCGAGCAGCTCGCTGTGGTACGAGCTGGCCTACGCCGAGGCCAAGGGCCGGATCAGGAAGGGCGACCGCACCTGGCAGATCGCATTCGGGTCCGGGTTCAAGTGCAACAGCGCCGTGTGGAGGGCGCTCCGGTCGGTGAACCCGGCCAACCCCAGGGACGTCGCCGGCAACCCCTGGGCCGACGAGATCCACCGGTTCCCCGTGCCCGTGCCCAAGTTCTCCGCCATCGATCCTCCCACTCCATCCAGCGACACCGCCCAGCAATAAGGATCCAGAGCCACGTACGTACGTCTTTTGGTCGAGTGAGTCTGTAGCTGCCTGGGGTTGCATTGCAGCATTGGTACTAAGTAGTATCTGGTAGCAGTAGAGTCAGTCAAGCTAGGTATGCTTAATTTAGTTGGGGTTTGCCATTATTGTATCTGATATGATTGATGAAATTAAGTCTTTTGTTGATCCTCTAGCTCTTCTTCTGTCATGTTTGGGAAGGCACACAATAGTGCCACAATAGTGTTCATATCATACGCGGTTGTGATTTCTGCGGTTATTCACGTAAACCACAGTGAGACGTGACTGTGTTTACGAGCAAATCGCAAGTTATTCACGTCACGGCACCAGGTAACTCTCGTAATACGATCGGTCCCTGTCTGTTTGTCTGGTCCCGGGGCCGATGAAACCGATTTCACAATGTTCTCCGCGTGTCTGCCTCATACTTGCGATGCTGTCGTTCATCCACTCACACCCTCCGGCCATGCACATTTCGTATGCCCGCTTAACCCTGAAAGTTCATCTAAAAAAGTATAATGAAAGTTCTTCCATGCATGTGGTTACTGTGCCTAACTGTTTGACTGTTGTGGCAGAAACGGATGAACTAAATCAAAAGAAAGTTCTTCCATGCATGTGGTTGATGTGCCTAACTGGTTAGCTTGATTGGTCAATAGATGAGGGAGGTGGCCCACCCCTCCTGTAAAATCATGTATTTGTTTGTAGGTCTAGCATTTTTGCTTTCCCCTCGCACTAAAGTGGTGGCGGGGCGAAGAACTCCTTCTCTTCAAGCTCCATCATCGAGCCCATGAATTTGTCTTTTCTTTGCCTGCCGCTTCGGTGACCGGTGACGAGTAGGAGAATTCTGACGCCCCTGGCTTCGACTATTAGTTTAGGTTAGTGTCTTTATAAGTCCTCACAGAGGTGGGGCTCAGGCGGATGGTCGCGCTTCATCGAGCCGATCTTTCGAGCTCCTTGAGTTTGTTTGTCAAGATGGAGTCGATGGAACTCCAACGTAGGTTCCTACTGCCTCCTTCGGATAGCGGTGCTAGGTCTCTCATAATGTGGGCGCGACGGAAACATCTGGCGTCAGGCGCTTCTGATCGATTAAAAAACATGCATTTGCTTTTTTCTCTAAAAGAAGGTTGAAACCACCCATTATCATTATGATGCATTTTTTTATTATAGTCGACTCAAGGAAACGAAGCCAGAATCATCAACAAGTAGAGTATAGAAAGTATGCAACCACGGCGGAATCGTTGCAATCTGGCGTCAGGCGCTTCTGACCAATCAATGAAGACCAACACAACAACAAGGCGACAAACTTAAGCTCAAGCTCATTTAAGCTCGAGTGAACAGTAAAATCTGAAAAACATGAAAAAGAAAACTGATCTCTTTTAGCAAACATTGACATATGTATTGATTGATTGCAAAGTTCCGTCATGGAATGACATTCGTGCAAGACGCAGCGGGAAAAAGAAAACCGATCCTCCAAAAAGGTTAATTTCAAAGGCATTTTGAAGTGCTGATTTTTGTTTCTTTTTTGCTTCAGATAATGAATGTCTTTCTAAATCCAAACCTTTGTTGCTTTTCTTTTTTCCTTTTTCTCGCTCCTGGTGGGCGAACACGCACTTGCTCTCAGCCCCTGTCTGGTAATACTAGCAAGTACTCCCTCCGTCCAGAAAAACTTGTTCCTCAACCAAGTTATTACATCTATTTGATGGACGATGCGACTGACACGACGTTCTCCGCGTGCGTCCTCTTCTTCATTCATATGTTGTGCTACGGAAGGCGCGCCAATTTTTTTTCCTGATAGACACCTATAACTTTTTTCTTTGAAATGGATCGTAGCTTGATCATTCATGCATTTGCTCCCATCTGTCATGGAGAAGCTGCATCATGGATGGGATTAGAGTTTGTTCAAGACCCGATTCATAATTTTTGGAACTTTGAATGCGTGAAGTTTAAAAGCTCAAATTTCTAGAAGGGTGTAGTAAAAATATGGAGACCAGCCTTGGCCACCGTAACACAACAATTGGAGATGATTGACCACCATTCAACTACCATCTTCTTCCTTTTTTCACCACTTATTTTTTTCCTTTTTGGCACCACGGCCACGACGGCGTCATCACACTCCTTGCTACTAGTAGAACATCAGCCGCTAATGCGCGGGGATGGTGGGTGGAGCACTATATATGTTATTCCTTTTTACAATTATTGTTGAAGTCATGATTCGTATTTTTGAAACTTATAATGCATGAAGTATATAAAGCTCGATTCCTTAAAGGATGTATAGATATGCCTACCATGTGATTCATATTTTTTGCAAGCTAAATTTGAATGTTGGAAGCTCAATTTTATGGGAGCGAACTCTTTTTAAAAAAAAACTCATCTTGGAGTGAGCTCAATTGTGAAAAAGGTGTCATAATTGCTTGAAGTGCATGTTAAAATTCAAAAATCTTGTTGCCATGATTGTTGGAAGTTCGTGATGAAATTTATGAAAGCCCGGTTTCAAAATTTTGTTGTCATGTTTGTTGGAAGTTCATGTTGAAATTTGTGAATGTTGAACTTAGATTCCGGTGACATGATTCTTTGAAGCTCAACCTAGATTTGTTTATTTTTTTATTATGATTTGTTGGAAGTTCATATTGAAATTTCTGAAAATTCAACCAATTTATTTAAAAAATGCAAGCCTATAATCTATCAAAAGTTCTTCCATAATTTTTTTTGTGAGATTTGGAATATAGTTCAGATATGTCATTCTCCATTTCATCTTCTCCTTTGGAGGTTTGTGACCTCTCAAATGTTTGTTGTGGAAAGTAACCACTGGATCTTGCATAAGGGCATGGTATCGGTAGCACCGCCGTCCTACTGCTTCACACCTCCATCTAAATAAAGATAGTTCAAGACATCATCCAATCAATTATTGACCCAAATGCATGTCTAGGCCCAGATGCCTGAGATCCCCCGGTTTTGCTCTTCCCCTCTTATTTCACATCCAAGGAGCACGAGCAATGCACAATTATGGCTTTGCTACACTCCCAAAATTTTCTTTACAGACTAGGTTTATTGGGTTACATGGAGAGATTATGAGAAATTTAGGGAAGGTCCACACAGTGAAATACATGGAGAGGGATTAAGGTTCACATGAAGGGTTTGGGCATTGGGGGGGGGGGGTAGGATTATTGTATTGGATGTGCATAGAGATTAAAGTTTGATGTCTTACTCCCTAACTCTAAGGTTTACTAAGTCCTTTTAGCTCTTTATCCAAAATATGGGTGTACCATGTGTTTAAATCAGTTCAGTACCCCCACCCTTATGGCTGAGAGAGAAATATGTACATCAATGTTATTAATTGGCTCCACCCCTGGGTTAGGAGCAGCTCTCCAGCATGCAACATTGCCCATGCTCTTCCTAGTGAATGACTACTAAGGGCGTCTGCAACACGGACGCCTAAAACGTGTTGGGAACGTAGTAGTTTCAAAAAAAAATTCCTACGCACACATAGGATCATGGTGATGCATAGCAACGAGAGGGGAGAGTATTGTCCACGTACCCTCGTAGACCGAAAGTGGAAGCGTTAGCACAACGCGGTTGATGTAGTCGTACGTCTTCACGATTCGACCGATCCAAGTACCGAACGTACGGCACCTCCGAGTTTAGCACACGTTCAGCTCGATGACGTCCCGCGAACTCCGATCCAGCAGAGCTTCACGGGAGAGTTTCGTCGGCACGACGGCGTGATGACGGTAATGATGTTGCTACCGACGTAGGGCTTCGCCTAAGCACCGCTACGATATGACCGAGGTGGAATATGGTGGAGGGGTGCATCGTACATGACTGGAATAGATCAATAGATCAACTTGTGTGTCTAGAGGTGCCCCCTGCCCCCGTATATAAAGGAGCAAGGGGGGAGAGGCGGCCGGCCAGGGAGGGCACGCCAAGGGAGGAGTCCTACTCCCACCGGGAGTAGGACTTCTCCTTTCCTAGTAGTAGGAGAAGGGGGAAGGAGGAGGTGGAGAGAAGGAAGGAGAGGGGGGCCGCTGCCCCCTTCCCTTGTCCAATTTGGACTGGGGCAAGGGGGGCCGCGCGCCACCTCTTGGCTGCCCTCTCTCTTCTCCACTAAGTCCCAATAGGCCCATTACTTCCCCCGGGGGGGGGGGGGGGTCCGGTAACCCCCGGTACTCCAGTAAAATCCCGATTTCACCCGGAACACTTTCGATATCCAAATATAGGCTTCCAATATATCAATCTTTATGTCTCGGACATTTCTAGACTCCTCGTCATGTCCGTGATCATATCCGGGACTCTGAACTACCTTCGGTACATCAAAACACAAAACTCGTAATACCGATCGTCATCTAACTTTAAGCGTGCAGACCCTACGGGTTCGAGGACTATGTAGACATGACCGAGACATGTCTCCGGTCAATAACCAATAGCGGAACCTGGATGCTCATATTGGCTCCTACATATTCTATGAAGATCTTTATCGGTCAAACCGCATAACAACACAAGTTGTTCCCTTTGTCATCGGTATGTTACTTGCCCGAGATTCGATTGTCGGTATCTCAATACCTAGTTCAATCTCGTTATCGGCAAGTCTCTTTACTCGTTCCGTAATACATCATCCCGCAACTAAATTATTAGTTACAATGCTTGCAAGGCTTATAGTGATGTGCATTACTGAGTGGGCCCAGAGATACCTCTCCGACAATCAGAGTGACAAATCCTAATCTCGAAATACGCCAACCCAACAAGTACCTTTGGAGACACCTGTAGAGCACCTTTATAATCACCCAGTTACATTATGACGTTTGGTAGCACACAAAGTGTTCCTCCGGTAAACGGGAGTTGCATAATCTCATAGTCATAGGATCATGTATAAGTCATGAAGAAAGCAATAGCAAAATACTAAACGATCAAGTGCTAAGCTAACGGAATGGGTCAAGTCAATCACATCATTCTCCTAATGATGTGATCCCGTTAATCAAATGACAACTCATGTCTATGGCTAGGAAACATAACCATTTTTGATCAACGAGCTAGTCAAGTAGAGGCATACTAGTGACACTATGTTTGTCTATGTATTCACACAAGTATTATGTTTCCGGTTAATACATTTCTAGCATGAATAATAAACATTTATCATGATATGAGGAACTAAATAATAACTTTATTATTGCCTCTAGGGCATATTTCCTTCAGTCTCCCACTTGCACTAGAGTCAATAATCTAGATTACACAGTAATGATTCTCACACCCATGGAGCCTTGGTGCTGATCATGTTTTGCTCGTGGAAGAGGCTTAGTCAACGGGTCTGCAACATTCAGATCCGTATGTATCTTGCAAATCTCTATGCCTCCCACCTGGACTTGATCCTGGATGGAGTTGAAGCGTCTCTTGATGTGCTTGGTTCTCTTGTGAAATCTGGATTCCTTTGCCATGGCAATTGCACCAGTATTGTCACAAAAGATTTTCATTGGACCCAATGCACTAGGTATGACACCTAGATCGGATATGAACTCCTTCATTCAGATTCCTTCATTTGCTGCTTCCGAAGCAGCTATGTACTGCGCTTCACATGTAGATCTTGCCACAATGCTTTGTTTAGAACTGCTCCAACTGACAGCTCCACAGTTTAATATAAACACGTATCCGGTTTGCGATTTAGAATCGTCCGGATCAGTGTCAAAGCTTGCATCAACGTAACCATTTACGATGAGCTCTTTGTCACCTCCATAAACGAGAAACATATCCTTAGTCCTTTTCAGGTATTTCAGGCTGTTCTTGACCGCTGTCCAGTGAACCACCCCTGGATTACTTTGATACCTCCCTACTAGACTGATAGCAAGGCACACATCAGGTCTGGTACACAACATTGCATATATGATAGAGCCTATGGCTGAAGCATAGGGAACATCTTTCATTTTCTCTCTATCTTATGCAGTGGTCGGGCATTGAGTCTTACTCAATTTCACACCTTGTAACACATGTAAGAATCCTTTCTTTGCCTGATCCATTTTGAACTTCTTCAAAACTTTGTCAAGGTATGTGCTTTGTGAAAGTCCAATTAAGCGTCTTGATCTATCTCTATAGATCTTGATGCCCAATATGTAAGCAGCTTCACCGAGGTCTTTCATTGAAAAACTCTTATTCAAGTATCCTTTTATGCTATTCAGAAATTCTATATCATTTCCAATCAACAATATGTCATCCACATATAATATTAGAAATGCTACAGAGCTCCCACTCACTTTCTTGTAAATACAGGCTTCTCCAAAAGTCTGTATAAAACCATATGCTTTGATCACACTATCAAAACGTTTATTCCAACTCCGAGAGGCTTGCACCAGTCCATAAATGGATCGCTGGAGCTTGCACACTTTGTTAGCTCCCTTTGGATCGACAAAACCTTCAGGTTGCATCATATACAACTCTTCTTCCAGAAATCCATTCAGGAATGCAGTCTTTACATCCATTTCCAAATTTCATAATCATAAAATGCGGCAATTGATAACATGATTTGGACGGACTTAAGCATCACTACAGGTGAGAAGGTATCATCGTAGTCAACTCCTTGAACTTGTCGAAAACCTTTTGCAACAAGTTGAGCTTTTTAGACAGTAACATTACCGTCAGCGTCTGTCTTCTTCTCAAAGATCCATTTATTCTCGATGGCTTGCCGATCATCTGGCAAGTCAACCAAAGTCCGCACTTTGTTCTCATACATGGATCCCATCTCAGATTTCATGGCCTCAAGCCATTTTGCAGAATCTGGGCTCATCATCGCTTCCTCATAGTTCATAGGTCCGTCATGGTCTAGTAACATGACCTCCAGAACAGAATTACCGTACCACTCTGGTGCGGATCTCACTCTGGTTGACCTACGAGGTTCGGTAGTAACTTGATCTGAAACTTCATGATCATCATTAGCTTCCTCACTAATTGGTGTAGGTGTCACAAGAACCAGTTTCTGTGATGAACTACTTTCCAATAAGGGAGCAGGTACAGTTACCTCATCAAGTTCAACTTTCCTCCCACTCACTTCTTTCGAGAGAAACTCCTTCTCTAGAAAGGATACAAATTTAGCAACAAAAGTCTTGCCTTCAGATCTGTGATAGAAGGTGTACCCAACAGTTTCCTTTGGGTATCCTATGAATACACATTTCTCCGATTTGGGTTCGAGCTTATCAGGTTAAAGGTTTTTCACATAAGCATCGCAGCCCCAAACTTTAAGAAACGACAATTTTGGTTTCTTGCCAAACCACAGTTCATAAGGCATCGTCTCAACAGATTTCGATGGTGCCCTATTTAACGTGAAAGCATCCGTCTCTAAAGCATAACCCCAAAATGATAGCGGTAAATCAGTAAGAGACATCATAGATCGCACCATATCTACTAAAGTACGATTATGACGTTCGGACACACCATTACATTGTGGTGTTCCGGGTGGCGTGAGTTGCGAAACTATTCCGCATTGTTTCAAATCTAGACCAAACTCGTAACTCAAATATTCTCCTCCACGATCAGATCGTAGAAACTTTATTTTTCTTGTTACGATGATTTTCCACTTCTGTAGTGGAATTGTCACGGCAGATGTCCTCTTACAAGGACTTAATCATGGAGCCATCGCAGCTAGGAAGCTTGAAGGGGTTAATCGGGACAAAGAACACGCGAGGTTTATACTAGTTCAGCCCCTTACGATGAAGGAAGGCCTACGTCTAGTTGGGATGGAATTGCTTGAGGTTTCGATCACCAGGGAGCGAGATACGCTATGCCCGGTTCTCGGTTTGTTGTTTCTTACCCTAAGCCGCCAGTGGGTCATCCCCTTATATACACGGGTCGATGCCCTACAGCTTACAGAGTCCTGGCCGGCTCATAAGCAGTGTCCGGCTCGGTGACTAGTTACTTCTACCTTACAATACAAGTCACGCCCTCATGGCGGTTTATCACCGTGGTCCATAAATCGCCTGTGGGCCTTTAGACCCTTTACTGAACCGCCATCTTCACGTCTTGGTCTTGGGCTTTAGATGGGCTTCTCTTTGCGTAACCTGGCCCCTCCTGGGCGGCTTACATAAATAGTTATATGCCCAACATTAGGCCCCAGATTGATTTGAACCGGTTCATGTCAATCTTTAAAAACCTTATGAACTGGCCTTCAGTCTTTCTGTTTTGTGCGGAAACTTTAACCCGCCGTGACGTCATCATCTGGACCCGGGTTAAATCTCCGTGACGTCATCTTCAATAAAACTCATATTTTATTCCGTCATATCCTCCAATGGATCTTTGCCTTTACTGACCATCCCGAAAATCAAGGCGTCGGGGTTGTTGTAAAATGATATTCTGTCTCCTCGTTTCTCGTGCCGTCTTGGTCGGCCCCTCCTTATAAATAGATGTGACCTAGGTCTTTTCCATTTCCTTCAGTCATCTTCCTCCTCGCACCTCCTTCTTTGCTGCTCAAGCTCCGCCGCCGCCGCCGCCATCGACCCCCTCGTCTTCATCGACTCAGGCCGCTGCATCACCCTGATCTTGACCAGAAAACGACGGCGACCCTCCACAGTTCTTCTGCATCTGTGAGTTCCTCTTTTCCCCCTTCCCAGATCTGCATTGAAACCGTCTTGAGTTCGTCGTCGTTCATCGCCGCCCGACGCAAACCTCCATTAGCTCTCACCTCCAATGTCTTGTTTAGATTATAAAAACAACTTAGAACTGCTGCGGAAAATGTTTGTGCTTATCCTGTATGAGTACAGATCTCATTTCCCTTGTTTTGGAAGCCTTCCGCGAGTATGTGAACTTCTCTGTACTGTTTTAGATCTAGAAATATTTTTCTTTCCAGAGCATCATTTGATCCAAAATAATGATTGCAACTTGTGAAACCTGTTTGTTCCACACTTAGCCAAAAAACTACGTCTGTTGAGTCTGTTTCAGCCATAGTAGTCCACGTGGACGGTTTAAGATAATACCGGCTATTAGCACCGCTTGCCTTTGGCGACTTAAGAAAACCTTAATGATCTTTAATACCTGCAGCTGTTAAACATTATCACACAGTTACCTGCATGTCATTAGGCCCCTTCTTAAGCTGCCATCTTAAATAACCCAATAATGTTTATTCTCCGGGTTATAATAAACCAGAAAGTTTTCCTTTATCTTGTTGTAGGCTTCAATTTACCCAATGGCACCCAAAGCTGTTAAACCTCCGGTTACCTGCAACTGGGTCCCATCCATTATTATAGAGAACAAACTGTCCGAGTTTGTAAAGTCTGGCCATCTGCCCAAGAAGGATGTCATGTCTTATCGTGCTCCTGAACCGTCTGAAGAGAAACCTCAACCCAAGGAAGGGGAGGTGATCATTTTTACCGATCACATGAGCCGGGGATTTGCTCCTCCCGGTTCAAAATTCTTTAGAGACGTTCTGCATTTCTTTGACTTAAGACCTCAAGACATCGGGCCCAATTCCGTGTCAAATATCTGCAACTTCCAAGTTTTCTGTGAGGTCTACCTTGGAGAAGAACCCAACCTACTTTTGTTCAGGGAGTTGTTCTATTTGAACCGGCAGAATGAGCGCGCCAACGGACCCAGTCTAGAACTTGGTGGCATCTCGATTCAGCGACGGAGAGACTGCATTTTCCCTTATGCTGAACTACCGAGTCATCCAAAGGATTGGAACCAAACTTGGTTCTACTGCTAGGACACTTCTCCGGCTAGTGAAAACTCACTGCCCGACTTCCGCGCCTTGCGTCTTGAATCCAACCACCCGTTGCCGGACAAGTTGACTGCTATTGAGCGTCTGTCACTCACCCCCACTATTAAGAAAATCAAAGCTCTTTTGGGGAATGGTTTAGATGGCATCGACCTGGTCCGAGTCTGGGTTGCTTGGCGAGTGATTCCGTTAAGCCGCCGCCCTGGCTTAATGTGTACTTACTCAGGCGAAAAGGATGACCCACTGCATCATAGTCCTGACGACTTACCAGATGATGTGGTGGAAGCTACAACCCAGTCTTTGCTGAAAGAGGGCACCGTGACTAGTAATGCCTTTGGCTTACTTCCTTTCTGCAAGAAGAATCTGGCCCCTCCAGTGAGTTATTATCCTCCACAATTATCTTTATTATGTTATACCTTACCTTTACTCATAACCCTTTATCCTTATTCATAGGCAAATAGCGACTTCTGGAAGGTCAAGTATGACCATGAGGCTGCCAAACAAGCCAGAGCAGCGAAAAGAGCCGAAAGAAGAACCGTTAAGACTGGAACTTCAAGAAAGAGGAAACCCAGCGCCTCAGATATGATGAAACTGGATGATACTGAGGATGAAGAAGAGGTAACTCCTAATTCCTCTGACTCTTTTATCATCATGTTATTGACATTAATTCCTTTCAGGAGGATACAGGCAACAACCAAGCTGTTGAAGAGGTAACTATAATCTCCTCTGACTCAGAGCCTTTACCGAGGTTGAAAATCCGAAGAGTGACCCGGAAAGTGAGATTTTCACATCCTTTAGCTTACCAAGACCCTCAATTTCTTTTGAAGCGACAGATTTATGAGAGCCGGAGGCAGACCCGGACCAGCAAAGACGCGGAACTCTCCTCCGGCTTACCTGATGTGACCAGGAAACACCAGGCTAAGGTTATCTCCGATTTACGCCTTCTTTTTCCTTTGGTGGGTTTCATTCGTCAGCCTCTCAATTCTTCTGACTCCAACTATCAGGATATTTTACCTTCCTCCGGTGAGTCTATGCAGTCCAACATGCCAGCCTTCAAAACTGCTCCCAGGTAATATGAACTTGTTGTACCTTATGCCTCATTTTACTCATATTTTTTGTATTTAACTTGTCTACCTTTTCCACAGTGTGCAAGTAAAGCCCAGCAAAAGGGCAAAAAAGAATAAGCCGCCCCAAGAGCCGGTTGTGACTGAACCAGAGCTGGGCACAGCTGCCCCTGACGCCTCTGCTCACAAGCCGCCGCCTCAACCATCTCATGATGTTCCTATATCTTCCTCTGACCCGCCTACTGAGCAAACCCTCAACAATTCTGGTAACCCGGAGGCTCCTAGCCCTGCCAAGGCAAATGATCCGGAAGTTGAGATTCTCAAGACTCAGTTTGTTGAGCCGGCACAACCAACTATACTTGCCAAGTGCTCTAAAGAGGAATTGGTAGAACGCCGAAAGGCCAAGCTGGACGTCACTGACTATACTCATTTGAGTATTGGAGAGATCGTCTCCGGCTATATCAATCAAGTACATAGCAGCCGTGACCTGGAAATTGACATGGTGAAGCAGATATAGCAAAAATCTGAGGTATGACTTATGCTAGCTTTCTTTAACCATACTTACTGTACCAGCCCCCAAGTCTATTGCTTATAAGTAAATATGTTGTAGACTTTAGAAAATTGCTTAGCACTGCTTATCCGGCTTAGGAAAAAGACATTTAACCCGGTTGTAGCACTTGTGATACACATTAGCCCCCAAGTGCCAAACATCTTTGCTTGCAAAGTGCTTGGGACTTAATTTCCATGAGCCGGAGTAGTAATTGAAAGTTCTTCAGTATACATTAGCCCCCAAGTGTCAAGTACCTTTGCTTGCAAAGTGCTTGGGACTTAATATTATTTACCGTAATCTTGACTACTATCCGGTGCAATGCGGGCCATCATAAGTCAATTTAAATCGGAGATTGTTGACCTGAAGAACCGCGTGGCAGCCCAGGAGATTGAAACTCAAAAGGCTAACTCCAAATTTGAATTCAGCGTCTCTGAACAAGAGAAGCTAAAGAAAAAATTTGAATCAGAGAAGAAAATTTGGGCTGATGAAAAGGCCGCACTGGTGACCCGGGCCGAGACAGCAGAGGCATCTCTTGCGGAAGCAATGGCCGAACTGTCTGACTTAAAGCGCCAGATATCTCGAATGGTCTCATCAATCTTTGGTGAGTGACTTACTCAAACCTTAAATGACCATTTCAGTTGTTTCCTTTGACTCACCTTATGCTTAATAACGCAGGCCCCAGGAGCACAAATCTCAAGCAGAATATGGTGATCAAGCTGAAGGCGGTTTATACTCTGGTGGAACAGCTCTACACCGGGTCACAACGTGCTCTGTCCGTTGTGGCTTTATCAAATGATGTTCCCTATCTCCTGCAAGATGTGCTGAAGCGGCTTGCTGTGCTACCTCAGCGAATCCAAGAGTTAAGATGAGCATCTGCAAGAGCCGGAGCTATAGCCTCATTGAGCTGGGCCAAGGCGTGGCTTCCAGAACTAGACCCTACTGATATTGCTCTTGGGTATCCAAGTTTAAAGGAAGATGGCACCGTGTTTAATGATAAGGATTTCACCGCCTGTGTGAAGGATATACGTCCGGTGGCTACTCTTATTGGGAACGATACTGACCTCACCAAGTGTCAGCCGGGTTATGACAAGGAGAATCGGAGAATCCCCACGCCGCATTATGACGAAGTCAGCTTGATCCCTCCAACCCGTAAGCACACCTTTGCTCCTGAAGTCGACCCAACCGGTTTAATAGATGATGAAGCTGAGTTTGAGGCCTTGAGTGGCATTGACTGGGCCTCATCATCCTTCCAGGACAAAGCAGCCGGCGGAGAGACGGAGAAGGATAACCCGGAGGCTTCAAATCAACCCCAAGATTAGATTGTCAGGCGCCACCTGCTTATGTCGTTGTAGAAAAACAATGCCGCATCATTCAGACTCGGGGAGTCTTGTAACAGAGTAAAAAATACCTTGAGTTTTGCTATGCCTTTGCGCATGCTTATGGCCCTTAATACTTGCATAAGCCACCGTCACTATGCACTTTGTAGTTTATATGAATCTGTTATGTCGTTTGCAGAAATACCTTGCATTGCCCTGTGATGCTTACGGCTGCTTTTCCGGCTTATATAAACCAACCCCCGAGGGTAAGTTTAACTCCTGAAAATTGGCACATACAAGTTCACCTGGTACTTAACAACCTGATGTAACCAATATTAATCCTGGAGGATTGTAATGTATTCCATTGTATTTTCAAGAAGGTCACAAGATATCTAATGTTGACACTTGTAAAATATGATGAACAAAATTCAAGGGTTTCTGATTCGAATACGATCAGTGAACCATTCCAAAGGGGTTGAGCTAAGATTCGGATATGATCTGTTAGCCCCCAGTGGCTGTGGCGATGCCGATCAAGTGGGTATCGACAGCTATGCCCTCTTTGGTTCGAATACGACCTATGTTTGAACAAGAAGCCCCCAAGTGACCATAAGAGTTGTTTAATGACGCCGATTCGAATACGATCCACGTCAGACCCAAAAGGGGTTAAGCTATGATTCAAATATGATCAAGAAGCCCCCAAGTGGGTTTGGCAGTATGCCGATCAAGTGGGTATCGACAGCTATGTTCTCTTTGGTTCGAATACGACCTATGTTTGAACAGGAAGCCCCCAAGTGATCACGGCTAGATTCAGATATGATCATAAACCGGACCAAAGGAAAGCCGGATTCAGATATGATCCGCTTCTCCTTGGTTATCTCCACCACTTGACAAAGAAAACACATAAACCTTTTTTGGGAGTGGAAAAAAGGACAGAGGTCCTGCTTTATTGCTTTATGTAATATACATAGTATAAGTATATACACATTAGAGCCGACAGCTCAAGTATAATAAGGCCGAAGATGAGCGATATTCCACGGCCGACGGGTCTCCTCCTCCGACTTACGTGAGTCTTTGTGTTCCCGAACGTCGATAAGGTAGTATGATCCGTTGTTCAGATTCTTGCTGACCACAAAGGGTCCTTCCCAAGGAGGGGATAGCTTGTGCATGTCAGATTGATCCTGGATGAGTCAGAGCACTAAGTCGCCTTCCTGAAAGATTCTGGACTTAACCCGGCGGCTGTGGTAGCGGCGCAGGTCTTGCTGGTAAATCGCCGAGCGGGCTATTGCCAAGTCTCGCTCTTCATCCAACAGGTCAAGTGCGTCTTGCCGAGCCTTTTCGTTGTCTTCCTCAACATAAGCCGCCACACGGGGTGAGTCATGACGGATGTCACTTGGCAGGACCGCCTCTGCTCCATACACCATAAAGAAAGGTGTGTAACCCGTAGATCTGTTAGGTGTAGTATTGATGCTCCAGAGTACAGAAGGTAACTCCTCCACCCAATAACCCGGCGTCCGATGCAAGGGGACCAAGAGCGAGTGCTTGATACCCCTCAAGATTTCTTGATTAGCTCGTTCTGCTTGACCATTAGATTGAGGGTGAGCCATGGCTAAAACGTCAAGCCGGATATGCTCTCGTTGACAGAACTCTTCCGTAGCTCCTTTGGAAAGGTTAGTGCCATTATCAGTTATGATGCTGTGTGGAAAACTAAAGCGAAAAATCACCTTTTTCATAAACTGGACCGCCGTGGCTGCATCACACTTACTGACTGGCTCCGCCTCCACCCACTTTGTGAACTTGTCAACCGCCACCAAGAGGTGAGTCTTTTTATCCTTAGACCTTTTGAAAGGCCCGACCATATCAAGCCCCCAGACTGCAAATGGCCAGGTAATTGGAATCATCCTCAATTCTTGAGCCGACACATGGGCTCTTCATGAGAATTTCTGACATCCATCACATTTACTGACCAGGTCTTCCGCATCAGCATGAGCCGTCAGCCAATAAAACCCATGACGGAAAGCTTTGGCCACAAGAGATTTTGAGCCGGCGTGATGACCACAATCGCCTTCATGAATCTCATGAAGGATCTCCTGACCCTCTATAGGTGACACACAACATTGAATCGCTCCAGTGATGCTGTAATGATGTAACTCGCCATTGACAATTGTCATGGATTTGGACCGCCGGGCGATTTGTCTTGCCAAGGTCTCATCTTCAGGCAACTCTCCCCGGGTCATGTAAGCCAAATAAGGCACTTTCCAATCCGGGATAACGTGGAGAGCCGCTACCAACTGTGCCTCCGGGTCTGGTATTGCCAGATCTTCCTCTGTAGGCAACTTAACAGAAGGATTATGCAAAACATCAAGAAAGGTGTTAGGCGGCACCGGCTTACGCTGAGACCCCAGCCGGCTTAAGGCATCAGCCGCCTCATTCTTCCTTCGATCAATGTGTTCCACTACGTAACCCTTGAAATGTCCAGCCACAGCATCGACTTCACGATGGTAAGCCGCCATGAGGGGACCTTTAGAATCCCACTTGCCTGACACCTGTTGAGCCACAAGGTCTGAGTATCCTAAGCATCTTACCCAGCTCAAGTTCATCTCTTTGGCCATCCGGAGACCATGGAGTAGGGCCTCGTACTCAGCTGCATTGTTAGTACAAGGAAACATAAGCCGGAGCACATAACAAAATTTGTCACCTCGAGGGGAAGTTAATACAACTCTAGCCCCCGAGCCTTCTGTAACACCCCGGATATGATTTACCTAATATGTAATCCAACTCTTGTCGTTTCCGGCGTTAAGTTATTTTATTTTCTCGGGTTCGGGGTTTTGTCTCCGTGTGTTGTTGTCATTGTTATGCATCTCATATCATGTCATCATGTGCATTGCATTTGCATACGTGTTCGTCTCATGCATCCGAGCATTTTCCCCGTTGTCCGTTTTGCATTCCGGCGCTCCATTCTCCTCCGGTGGTCATTCCTACCTTTCTTTCGTGTGTGGAGATTAAACATTTCCGGATTGGACCGAGACTTGCCATGCGGCCTTATTTACTACCGGTAGACCGCCTGTCAAGTTTCGTACCATTTGGACTTCGTTTGATGCTCCAACGGTTAACCGAGGGACCGAGAAGGCCTCGTGTGTGTTGCAGCCCAACACCCCTCCATTTTGGCCCCAAACCCACCAAAACCCTCTCCGTCATCTAGAGCGTTCAATCACAATCGCGTGGCCGAAAACCGCACCTTATTTGGACTCTCCTAGCTCCCTCTATGCCTATTTAAAGACACCCCCGAATTTCTCCTTCCCCTTCCTCCCGAAACCCTAGATCCATCCCCTCCCGAGACACCGCCGCCCGGCGCCACCACCGCCCCGCCGCCCGACGCCCCATCGCCGGCGCCCCTCTCCACCGCCTCCGCCGCACCGCCCAAGGCCGGCTCTGGCCAACTCCACTCTGGCCGTCCCCACGCCGAACCCCTCCTCCGGCGGTCTACTTCGTCTCCGGTGAGTTCGAGGATGATCCTCGGGAAGCGTGCAAATCTCATATCTAAACATCTCGGTTGACTTTTTGCCCCGAAACCCTAACTAAATTGCTATGTTCGTCGTGCCGTAACTTTGCATCCGTAGCTCCGTTTTGGGCATATAGCATATCAAAATGTTCGCCTCAGAGAGCACATCATTTCATCTCATTGCATCATTTTCATTTGAGTTCATCTTGATGCCCGAAATGCTGTTGGAAGAGTGCTATTTGAGATAATTGTCAGATCTGCTGCTCCAATTAGATATTTGTCATTTTTGCCATGATTATTGTGTGCATGATATGCCCCTGAGCTCTACATGTGTTTTGTTATATGTTTTGCCATCTTTCCAGAGGTGAAACCCATGTATTTTTGTGATGTGTGTGGTGACTAGCACAAGCTTGCAAAGTGGTGCATTCGTTAATGCTGATTTCAGGGACTTAGCTATTCCACTAAGTCCTTGATCTGTTTATCTCAATATGCCATATGTTCATGTTGTTTCCTAGTGATCCGTGCCTCTTTTGAGGATGATCAGTAAGGATGTTTTGTTAATCTTGTAGTGCTCTATCCATACATGTCTTTGTTTGCAATTATGGAGCACCCTAGCTTGAGTCAATCGAGCTCTACTTTTCCTATTTCGTGAATCTGGGCAGATTGTCTACTTGTTAGCGATTTTGCCGAGGATGTTGTAGTTGATCCGTGCATGCTATGTTATTGTTCTTGCCATGTATAACTTGTATAATGTGTATCTCGATGGGTTTATGCTTAGATTGTCATGACATGCTCTGTAGTGAGTGCATCGAGCTCATAAACATGCCTACTTGATATCCGTTTTGCATGCTCCAGTTTTTCACTAAGTCTGTGATCTGATTATGTTTTTGCCATGTTCACATGCTTGCAATTGTATTTTCTGATCCCTTTTGACTCAAGGTCACTAAGGGACTTTTGTTAAGATCTTTGAGTAGCCCCATGCCATGCTTTACTCTGCCATTTTCAGGCCCTGTAGCATATAGTTTTCATGCTCCAAAGTGTGCTACCTGATCTGAGATTCCAGACAAGTGTTAATTTCACTAAGTCTGAAATCTGTTTACCAAATGCATTTTTGCCATGCTTGTTTGAACCTGTTAATGGATGAATTGGCCGTAGCTCAGTGTTCATCTTTTGTTAAGCATCATTAATGGATCCCTTCCATGTATTTTGTTGCCATGTGTGAGTGCTGTAGCATGTTCATCTTGTTGCATTTAGGTGGCTACTTGCTGTATATCGCAGACCGGTGCCATATTTGAATTGCTTGCCATTTCCAAACCGTGACTCCGATTCTGGCGTTCTTTATATCGTTTTCAAGGGATTTCATCCCACCTTTCCAGTGGCACACTTGGATTTCCAAGTTGAGGCCAGGTTCATTATTTCCTTGTCAAATCTTGCATATGCATCGCATATCGCATCCCGCATAGCATACCATGTTTGCATCATGTTGTTTGAGCTTTGCATGTGGTTGATTGTGTCTCTTGTTGCTTGTTTATCTTGTTTGGGTAGAGCCGGGAGACGAGTTCGCTAACGAGGAGGCCGTTGAGTTTGCTTTCGAGGATCCAGTCAACTATGAAAACTTTGCAGGCAAGATGATCATACCCTCGAAATCACTTCTATCTTTGCTTTGCTAGATGCTCGCTCTTTTGCTATGCCTATGCTATGATGCCCACCACTTGCTTATCATGCCTCCTAAATTGCCATGTCAAACCTCTAACACACCATGTCCTAGCAAACCGTTGATTGGCTATGTTACCACTTTGCTCAGCCCCTCTTATAGCGTTGCTAGTTGCAGGTGAAGGTTGGAGACCGTTCCTTGTTGGAACATTATTTACTTGTTGGGATATCATTATATTATCTTGTTATCTTAATGCATCTATATACTTGGTGAATGGTGGAAGGCTCGGCCTCTCGCCTAGTGTTTTGTTCCACTCTTGCCGCCCTAGTTTCCGTCATATCGGTGTTATGTTCCCGGATTTTGCGTTCCTTACGCGGTTGGAATGGGAACCCCTTGATAGTTCGCCTTGATTAAAGCTTTTCCAGCAATGCCCAACCTTGGTTTTACCATTTTCCACCTAGCCTCTTTTTCCCTTGGGTTTCC
>NC_057794.1:577028441-577052233 GCF_018294505.1 Triticum aestivum
TGAGTGTTGGTCCAAACTAGAGTCCTATGCAGCGCCCCCTCGGGGAAACTCGAGGTTTGGTTTTAGTTGTATGGAGCGCTCATCTGAGTGTGCCCTGAGAATGAGATATGTGCAACTCCTATCGGGATTTGTCGGCACATTCGGGCGGTGTTGCTGGATTTGTTTTAACTTGTCGAAGTGTCTTGTAGAACCGGGATACCGAGTCTGATCGGAATGTCTCGGGAGGAGGTCTATTCCTTCGTTGACCATGAGAGCTTGTCATGGGCTAAGTTGGGACTCCCCTGCAGGGATTTGAACTTTTGAAAGCCGTGCCCGCGGTTATGGGCAGATGGGAATTTGTTAATGTCTGGTTGTAGATAACTTGAACCTTAACTTAATTAAAATGAATCAACTGTGTGAGTTACCGTGATGGTCTCTTCTCGGTGGAGTCCGGGAAGTGAACACGGTGTTGGAGTAATGCTTGCCGCAGGTTATTCTCTAGTTATTCATTCGCGCTTTGCCTTCTCTTCTCGCTCTCTTTTACGAACAGGTTAGCCTCCATATATGCTAGTCACTTGCTGCAACTCCACATATTTTACCTTGCCTTACCTATAAGCTTAAATAGTCTTGATCGCGAGGGTGCGAGATTGCTGAGTCCCCGTGGCTCACAGATTACTTCCAAACCAGATGCAGGGCCTGATGACTCCATTCCAGATGACGCTCTTGAGCTCAAGTGGGAGTTCGACGAGGACTCACGCCGTTACTATGTGTCTTTCCCTGATGATCAGTAGTGGTGCCCAGTTGGGGCGATCGGGACCGTGTCGCATGTTGGGTTTATCTTTTATTTTGGCGCCATAGTTGGGCCATGAGTGTTTGGTTGATGTAATGCTATTTATGTACTTTGATTGACGTGGCGAGTGTAAGCCAACTATGTATCTCCCCTTTTATTATCTATATATTACATGAGATGTTGTGAAGATTGCCTAACTTGCGACATTGCTTTCAATGCGGTTATGCCTCTAAGTCGTGCCTCGACATGTGGGAGATATAGCCGCATCGAGGGTGTTACAAGTTGGTAATCAGAGCCTTCCCCGACCTTAGGAGCCCCCACTGATTGGTCGTTTTTAGCAGCCGAGTTTGAGTCTAGAAAAAAAATGTTTTGAGTCATTTAGGAATTATATATCGGAGAGTTGAGGAATTCTTTTACTCCCCAGTCTCCTCATCGCTCTGGTAAGGCATCCTGACGTAGAGTTTTGACTCTTCTCTTCTCAAATTTCACTAAAAAAAATTTAGGATCACGCGGGTATCTTGGAATCGTTCCGATGGTTTTGTGATGAGACCATTGTTCTTGGTGCCTCCTGTGTTTAGGGGTTGTGGCAGTGTCCCGGGGAGTTGAGCTCTGAGGTGTTGTCGTCACAATTTTATCGTTGCAGTTCTGGAATACCTGAGTTTAGTATGCCGACATCGAAAATCTCTTTTATGTAGTTCATTGGTGAGATAACCTCGACGCCACCCAGTACTGGGGCGGGAGTTCGGGAGTATTGCCATAACTTGTATAACGGATGCTTTTCGAAGGTTGAGGTAGATGGTTTCCGAAGTTTTCTCGGTTATGTGTTGAAGGATGGATACATCTGGATGTAGGAATTGCTAGATTTGGGTGAGATATTATGCTTCCCTTGTATCCCCAACACCTGATTGCATAACCGGAAAGGTTCGGGAGTTTCATAGGTGGGAATTCTTGTAGCTCTAGTTCTTCTTCCACGGATATTTGGTTTGAGATTGGGATTTCTTACCGAGTATTCGTTCTTGATCCATACCTTGTTGATTTATTCATCTACCTAAATTCTAAGTGGCTTCTCAATTTATGGATATGTGACCATTTCAAGTGGAATGCATTCGTTCTTATGTTCGGATGTGAAGACTATATGTTGCAATTTCAACCCGTTTGATTTAGCTTCATTTTATCTGTCAATGTGCTAACGGTTGTCACCCTCTTCAGGATGGCTCCCGCTAAGAGCATCAATCAAAATCAGAATCAGAATCAGGATCCACCACCACCTCCACCTCCTCCGGAGGCATGGCAAGCTGTGATGGCCGCAACCAATGCAAACACACAGTTGATCATGCAAATTCTTCAAGAGCGCAATCAAGCAAACCAAGGCAACCAAGGCAACAATCAGAATCACTTTGCTACACTCAACCAGTTCCTTGCTAACGGGCCAAAGACTTTCAGCAATTGTGTTGAGGCAACTGATGCTGACGATTGGCTCGTGGATCTGTGCAAGCATTTCGAGTGCAATAACGTCAGTCCTGAGGACTTTGTCAAGTTCGCTTCCTTCCAACTCAAAGACCAAGCTGCAGAATGGTTCCAGCAGTACAAGGATTCCAGAGGAGGCCGTGTGATTACCTGGGATAAATTCCGTCAAGACTTCAAAGCTCATCATATTCCTCAGAGCGTGGTTGAAAGCAAGCGTGAGGAATTCCGCAACCTGAAGCAAGGCTCTTTCTCTGTCTATGACTACAACAAGTTGTTTCAGAAGCTCACCCGCTTTGCTAAGCAGGACGTCCCTAACGAGAAGAGCATGATATACCAGTTCAGGGGTGGTCTCAGAGAAGAAATCCAGCTAGCTCTTGTTCTCTTTGAGCCCTTGAGGTACGATGAGTTCTACAACATGGCATTGAAGTAAGAGGCTGCTCAACTGAGGTGTGATGCTTCCAAGAAGCGAGTCAGAGATGCTACTCCTTATTCCTCTACTCAAGTGGCCAAGCAACAGAAGTATTGGCTTCCTCCTCCTCCATTCCGGCAGCCGTATCAGCAGAAGAGCAAAGGTGGCAGTGGATCTTCCCACCCACCCAACCCTGGCTTTCAGAACAAGACTTCGTCTCAAGCTCCAAGATCGAGTGCTCCGTATCACCGTCCGCTTTCAGAGGTCACGTGCAACAAGTGCCAACAGAAGGGTCACTATGCCAACAAATGCTTCAATCAGAGGCGTCTTCCCCCTCCTCCTCCGGTGAGATCAGCAAGTACAGCTGTGGTCAAGCATAACCCCAAGTACGCCAAGGTTAATATGGTGAATGCAGCTCAGGTAGAGGATTCGTCAGATGTCATCATGGGTAACCTTCCTGTTAACGATATCCCTGCAAAAGTTCTTTTTGACACTGGTGCATCGCATTGTTTCATTTCCAAACCTTTTGCATCTAAGTATGAGTGCGATTATCAATATCTGCAAAGTTCCTTGCAAATTGTGTCATCGGGCAAGCAAATGACAGCTAATACATGCGTCCCGGATGTTACTATCACGTTGGGCGACTACAAATTTCTAGCTTCTCCTATTGTTCTGGGCGACTCGGATATTGATCTTATTCTCGGAATGGATTGTCTTTCTAAGCACAAGGTGCAACTTGATTGTGCAGCCAGGCAGATTCAATTGACTCATTCGTCTAAGGATGTAATTGTCTTTGCCGCTCATGATGATACCATCCGTCTGTTTTCTCTCAATGAGAAGGGTGAACTGGATGCTATCTCGCAGATTCCAGTCGTTTGCGAATATCAAGACGTCTTTCCAGAAGAGCTTCCAGGAATGCCTCCGCACCGGCCAGCTGAATTCGTCATTGATCTTGAGCCTGGCACGGAACCGGTTTGCAAGCATCCTTACAAGCTCGGACCTGAAGAGTTGAAGGAGCTGAAGAAGCAACTCGATATTCAAGAGAGAATGGGTCTCATCCGACCTAGTTCTTCTCCGTGGGTTTGTGGTGTTCTTTTTGTGAAGAAGAAGGATGGAACGGACCGACTTTATGTTGATTACCGTCCATTGAACAAGAAGACCATCAAGAACAAATACCCACTTCCCAACATCAACAGTTGTTCGAACAACTCAAAGGTGCCCAAGTATTCTCCAAGCTTGATCTCCGTATGGGTTATCACCAGATTCGTATCCGTGAGCAAGATATTCCCAAGACAGCTTTCAGGACAAGCTATGGTTCATATGAATACACTGTCATGTCTTTTTGCCTCGTCAACGCTCCTCCGACTTTCTCTCGCATGATGAACTTCATCTTCAACGCCTACACCAATGACTTCGTTTTGGTCTATCTCGATGACATTCTGGTCTTTTCGAAGAACAAGGAAGATCATGCCAAGCACTTGCGTTTGGTACTCGATAAGCTCAGGGAACACCAGTTCTACGCCAAGTTCTCCAAGTGCAAATTTTGGCTCGATGAGGTTCTTTATCTTGGGCATATCATCTCTGCCAAGGGCATTGCGGTGAATCCTGAGAAGGTGTCTGCAATTGTGAATTGGGAACCACCTCATAACGTGAAGCAACTCCGTAGCTTCCTCGGTCTCGCAAGCTACTGTCGAAGATTCGTTGAAAACTTTTCTAAGATCGCGAAGCCTCTCTCAAATCTTCTCCAGAAGCACGTCAAGTACGTTTGGTCTCCGGAATGTGACATCGCTTTCAACACTTTGAAAGAGAAATTGGTCAATGCTCCAGTTCTGACTCCTCCTAATGAATCCAAACCGTACGAGGTCTTTTGCGATGCCTCTCTCCAAGGTCTCGGTGCAGTGTTGATGCAAGAAAGGAAAGTTGTGGCTTATACCTCTCGCCAGTTGAAGCCCAAAGAGAAGTACTACCCCACTCATGACCTCGAGTTGGCGGCAGTTGTGCATGCTCTTTTGACTTGGAGACATCTCTTATTGGGAAGAAAAGTGGACATCTTCACTGACCACGAGAGTCTCAAGTACATCTTCACTCAGCCTAATCTCAACCTCAGGCAGACTTGATGGGTCAAAATGATTCCAGAGTATAATCCGAGTATCGAGTATACTCCAGGCAAGGCCAATGTGATTTGTTGGTGATATTATTGCTGGGCGTAAACCGGCCTATATGGGACGGGTCAACTTCATCAGTAGTTCAAGAGTGCTAAAGCCCAAGAAGACAGAGGAGGGCCTAAGGCCCGTGGTCAGTTTTAGACTTGTAGCTGTAAACCGGCATTTGTATATAAACTTGTATTGTAAGTTAGGAATAAGGAGAGACCAACCCGAATACGAATATGGACCGGTGTTGGGACTCTATGAACCGACGGGCGTCACCCGTGTATATAAGGGGATGACCCGGCGGCGGTTCAAGGAGGACAGACAACAACTCGAGACATAGGCGAAGCTTGTTTGCTCCCTAGTCATCGAAACCCCATCAATTCCATCACAACTAGACGTAGGCTTTTACCTTCATCGAAGGGGCCGAACTAGTATAAACTCTCTTGCGTCCCTGTGTCCGCTTTAACCCCTTCAAGCTAACCCGTCGCGATGGCTCCACGACTAAGTCCTTTCTCTAGGACATCTGCCGTGACAAAACCACGACAGTTGGCGCCCACCGTGGGGCTATCGCACGATGGTTTCAGGTTCTTGGAGGGCCGCTTTGAAGGACTCGAGGGCTACGCTGTAGGCCGGATGACTAAGAGTCGTCGCGGCAAGCTCTACATCGACGACGCAGGCTGGGGCTCGGAGGCCGGCTCAGTTGAGTACGGGTACCGGGTCCCCTTTGGTGGCATTCATGTTTTCATTGGCAAGATCGGTGAACCGGGCCCTGAGCCGGACATCTGCACCGACCTCGTCGAGACGGCTCAGCGTGCGCAATCCGCCCGGGTTAAACCGGCCATGAAGCGTGCCTTCGTGGGAGTCATTCATGGAGGAAGTTATGAGGATGGATCGGAATCTCGCGGTGAGATCGTCGTTTGTTCCGATGACGAGTCATCGACCGGGGAAACCGAATCTCTTTATCGGCTACAGGATGGCCGGATTGGGGGCTGTTCCGATGGCGACAGTATTCCGGACCCCTCTGATCTGCCCAACCGAGTCGGAATATTCATGGCCGGCACACAAGCAGCGCTTCATTCTTCGACCGCTGCGGCAACAACCTCCGGTTCAGCAGCGGCGGCGGCGGCCGGGGCAGGAGGTCCTGTGCGCCGCCGGCTCAAGTTCTATCAGAGCTATTTGATGCATTGGCTGTGCTTATGGCGGAAGCTAATCCGGCAGATCAGGACGTCCACAATGCGGAGATTGCAAAAGTAAAGGAACAGATCACCCAGGCCAAGGCGGATCTGGCAGCTGAGGACACCAGGATGGCCATAGAGCGGGCCACTCTAGACGCACAAGCCTACAGGCTCATGCTGGAGCAGAGCGCGTCGTATGAAGTCATGAGGAGGAAGTACCGATCCCGTTTGCCTCCGGTTTTCGAGGCCAGAGACCTTTTCAACACCCCGGGAGCAGGAGCCGGTAATCCGCTGGAGGGAAACCGGGCGGAAGCTCCTGGGACCGGTGCACCGGTTCAGCCTCGTCGGATGGACCCGCCTCGTCAAAACACCGTTATACCTCAGGCTGTTTTAACACCTCCGGGTCACTACTTCAACCCAATGGACAATCCCGTCGCCGCTGCTGCACGGCTGGAGGCCATTCCAATTGAAGGTGACTCGCCGTAGGTAGTAGAGACGCGACGGGTCAAGGAGCTTCTGAGGACAACTTTGGTCCAACAGGAAGCATACTCGTACAGCCACGACCGGATCCACTCAACCCCCCGTCCAAGCCGGAGCTATAGCAGACATATGGATGAACCGGCAGTGTCGAGTAATGAACGACGTGGAGCACCCCGTGGCAACAACCCGGCGGGTGGTGCTGATAACACTCAGGAAGTGGTGGACCGGGCCCGAGCGCGTAGGGAGGCCGAGTTGGCCGCACAACATCAGACTCGACAGCTCACGCCGGTTCGTCCAACTATCTCGATCGAACCTGGTGTTACTTCTAGTTCTTTGGGGGTGCCTTGCCTTGTCCCTGCTTTATGCAATGTGCGCCTGCCCAAGGATTTCAAAGGCCCGCGCAAAGTACCAAATTACACGGCGGATCAACCTCCAGAGACATGGGTGGAGAGCTATGAGATGGCCATGGAGATGCTTGATGTGGATGACGCGGCGTGTGCGAAATACTTCACCATGATGCTTGAAGGAACGGCCCGTACTTGGTTAAAAAGCTTGCCGGCTAATTCTATCAGTTCATGGGCCCAATTACGAGCCCGGTTTATCAACAATTTCAAGGATACATGTAAACAGCCTATGTCGATAGTGGACTTAGCTGCCTGCATCCAGGAGGAAGGAGAATCGATGACTCATTGGGTGCGCCGGGTTTCACAAGTGTTGCATTCATCAGACCGCATCAACGCTGACACCGTTGTATTAACCCTAGAAGGCAACTGCCGGTTTGGGCCCCTAAAGCTGAAGTTGGGACGGATGAAGCGTCATTGCACTGACATGGGGACCCTCATGGCTGCTTTGGTAAAGTATGCTGATTCTGATAGTACCAAGGATCCCGAATCTGATGATGACAAGGCAGGGAAGGGAAAGAGGAACAGCAACTCCAAAGGTCAGCAGCATCACTGGGCAGGCAATGGTGGTGGAGGCAAGCGTAAAGCGGATGGTAACATGGACTTTGTGGCTAATACCAACACGCAGGACAATGGCCAGTGACGCAAGGGTAAACTAAAAAATCGCAATGGGGCGCCCAACCCTAACCCGGACCGCCTAAACTATCTACTGAGCCAGCCCTGTCCAAGACATGGGACGAAGGAGGCGCCAGCAAACCACCTTTGGAAGGATTGCTTCATTATGTAGGAGTTCAAGAATTCTAGTGCTTTCCGGTATGATCACGGCTCCGGCGGTGGCTCAGGGTCCGGGCCGGGTTACGGTGGAGGAAATTCCGGTTCAGGATTTAATGGTAATCCGGGCGGACATAATGATCAAAATAGTCAGAACAACCAGGGTGGTTACAACCAACAGCAGCAACAGTCAGGTTACCAGAGCAACCTAGAGCAGTTGAATAGTGGGCAGTACCATGTTTTCACCACTAGCTTGGACAAGCGAGACCGGAAGGTTCAGAGGCGGGCAGTTAACTCTGTGGAACCGGCTGTGCCCTGTTATCTGCGCTGGTCTGAGCAGCCGATCATATGGAGCAGAGAGGATCACCCTCCCCAGGTTGATAATCCGGGTCAGTTGGCTCCGGTGGTAGCACCTCAGGTGGGAGGTTACAAGTTCACCAAAGTACTCATGGATGGAGGGAGCAGCATTAATATTTTACACTATGAGACCTTCCGTCGTATGGGACTAACAGATAAAAATCTCAAACCGTCTAATTCGGTGTTCCACGGTGTAGTACCTGGCAAGTCAGCATATCCTGTTGGTAAGATAGCTCTGGAAGTGGCCTTTGGAGATGATCATGATTCCAGGTCGGAGACATTGACGTTTGAAGTAGTGAAAAATCCAAAGTCCATATCACGCCCTGTTTGGGCGACCGGCCTACGCCAAGTTTATGGCACGACCCTGTTATGTGTATTTACAGCTCAAGATGCCGGGTCACAAGGGGACAATAACGGTTCACGGAAGCCACAAAATTGCTTTGGAGTGCGAGGAAGGAGATGCGGCCTATGCAGAGTCGGTTTGTGCCACCGAGGAGCTGAAGTATTATAAGGACAATGTTGATCTGGCCCTGAAGTTCAAATCGGCGACATAAACTAAGCTTGTTGACTTTGTACCTGGTGATTCGTCCAAGCAGTTCAGCATCAGTGCCAACTTGGATCCGAAATAGGAAAGCAAGCTCATCGAGTTCATCCGTGAGAATTGGGACATTTTTGCACGGAAGCCCTCTGACATGCCAGGTGTACCGAGGCAACTCGCTGAGCACACCCTTAATGTGGATCCTAAATACAAACCGGTGAAACAGTTCCTCCGCCGGTTTAACGAAGAAAGACGCAAGGTGATTGGAGAAGAGGTAGCCAGGCTCTTAGCAGCTGGCTTTATTGTTGAAGTTTTTCACCCTGAGTGGCTTGCCAATCTGGTACTGGTCCTTAAGAAAAACGGCACCTGGCGCATGTGTGTGGATTACACAGATCTTAATAAGGCTTGCCCAGCAGATCCTTTTGCCCTCCCCCATATTGATCAAATTATTGATGCTACGGCGGGTTGTGAGCGTTTAAGTTTTTTGGATGCATATTCTGGCTATCATCAGATCAAAATGGCAGTTAAGGACCAGGAGAAGACGACATTCATAACTCCCTTTGGAGCCTTCTGCTATGTGTCTATGCCCTTTGGGCTCAAGAGTGCCCAGGCAACTTATCAACGGTGTGTGCAAAATTGTCTTCACAAGCAGATTGGCCGTAATGTACATGCTTACGTGGATGATATCGTGGTCAAATCCAGGGAGAAGGAGACTCTAATTGATGATTTGAAGGAAACCTTTGATAACCTAAGGACACACAAGATGATGCTTAATCTGGACAAGTGTGTCTTTGGTGTACCGGCGGGCAAGTTATTGGGTTTTCTGGTGTCCAACAGGGGAATTGAGGCTAACCCGGAGAAAATCACAGCCATCACCTCCCTGGCTAAACCGACGTGTATCAATGATGTATAACGCCTGGCAGGCCGGATTGCCGCGTTAAGCCGGTTTATCAGCCGTCTTGGTGAGAAGGCAATCCCTTTGTATCAGATGTTGAAGAAGACGGATCAGTTCGTCTGGAGTTCTGCTGCTGATGAAGCATTTGAGGACTTAAAGCGGCAATAGGCCAATCCACCTGTGCTCGCCGCTTCCATTGACAAGGAGCCGTTACTGCTATATGTGGCTGCTAATGCTCGTGCGGTCAGCGTGGCTATTGTGGTGGAGCGAAAGGAGGCAGGTAAGGAGCATCCGGTTCAACGTCCGGTCTATTATATCAGCGAGGTACTTGTTGAGTCCAAGCAAAGGTATCCGCATTGGCAGAAGCTGGTGTACGGAGTTTTTATGGCAAGCCGGAAGCTTAAGCAATATTTCCAAGGGCACCCAATTACGGTGGTCAGTTCTGCTCCTTTGGGGGATATCATCCAGAACCGGGAAGCGACTGGCCGAATTGCCAAGTGGGCTATAGAGCTTGGGCCGCACAGATTGAAGTATGTGCCTCGGACAGCGGTGAAGTCTCAAGCACTGGTTGATTTCATCAATGATTGGACGGAAATGCAAGCACCGGAGGAAAAGCCGGATCACACATATTGGACCATCCATTTTGACGGATCCTGGCAATTGGAAGGCTCGGGGGCTGGAGTCATATTAACTTCCCCACGAGGTGATAAGTTTTGTTACGTTCTCCACTTAATGTTTCCTTGTACTAACAATGCAGCTGAGTATGAAGCCTTGCTCCATGGTCTTCGGATGGCTAAGGAGATGAACCTAAGTCGAGTTAAGTGCTTCGGTGACTCGGACCTCGTGGCTCAACAAGTGTCTGGCACTTGGGACTCCAAGGACCCACTCATGGCAGCGTATCATCATGAGGTGGACATTGTTGCAGGTCATTTTAAAGGATATCAGGTGGACCACGTGGACCGGCGGAAGAATGAAGCGGCAGACGCTTTAAGCCGGCTGGGCTCTCAGCGCAAACCGGTCCCGCCCAATGTTTTTCTGGATGTGCTGCACAACCCGTCGGTCAAGATCCCTGGTGAAGCGAATTTGGCTATTCCTGATCCGGAGGCTCAATTGGTGGCAGCTCTTCATGTTATTCCGGATTGGACGCTTCCTTACCTGGCGTACAAGAACCGGGGCGAGTTGCCAGAGGATGAGACTCTGGCCCGACAGATAATCCGGCGATCCAAGTCCATGACTATTATCAACGGCGAGTTGCATCATTGCAGTGTGTCAGGAGCATTTCAACGATGTGTGTCTCCTGAAGAAGGCCGTGAAATTTTGCGTGAGATCCACGAAGGAGATTGTGGTCACCACGCCGGTTCAAAATCTCTGGTGGCTAAAGCGTTTCACCATGGCTTTTATTGGTTAACCGCTCATGCTGATGCGGAGGATCTGGTTAGACGATGTGATGGTTGCCAAAAGTTTTCAAGACGTGCTCATGTACCGGCTCAAGAATTGAGAATGATTCCAATTACTTGGCCGTTTGCGACTTGGGGGCTGGATATGGTTGGGCCTTTCAAAAGGTCCAAAGATAAGAAGACCCACCTCCTGGTGGCGGTTGACAAGTTTACAAAGTGGGTGGAGGCAGAACCTGTTAGCAAGTGTGATGCGGCCACGGTGGTTCAGTTCATCAAAAAAAGTGATTTTCTGGTTTGGCTTTCCACACAGTATCATCACAGATAATGGTACTAATTTGTCCAAAGGTGCCATGAAGGAGTTCTGCGAACGGGAGCACATCCGGCTCGACGTCTCATCGGTGGCACATCCACAGTCCAATGGTCAAGCAGAAAGGGCTAATCAAGAGATCTTGAGAGGCATCAAGCCCCGGCTTATGGTTCCTTTGCAGAGAACACTGGGTTGTTGGGTAGAAGAGTTACCATCTGTGTTATGGAGCATCAATACTACACCCAACAGACCAACAGGATACACACTGTTCTTCATGGTTTACGGAGCGGAGGCGGTTCTCCCCAGTGATATCCGTCATGATTCACCCTGTGTGGCGGCATATGTTGAAATAGACAATGAGACAGCACGGCAAGACGCTTTGGACCTATTGGATGAAGAACGTACATAGCAGCTGCTCGCTTGGCGATTTACCAACAGGATCTTCGTCGTTATCACAATCGCCGAGTCAGAACCAGAACCTTTCATGAAGGAGATTTGGTGCTTCGGCTCATCCAAGATCAGACTAATATGCATAAGCTATCCCCACCTTGGGAGGGGCCTTTCGTGGTCAGCAAGAATCTGCACAACAGGTCATACTATCTGATCGATATTCGAGAGCATAAGGACTCACGTACATCAGAGGAGGAGACCAATAGGCCGTGGAACATAGCTCATCTTCGGCCTTACTATACCTGAGCCATTGGCTCTACTTATGTACATATTACGACAATGTATATATTATGATTAAATATAATAAACCGGAACCTCAGCTAAAGCGGGGTATCTGTTCTTTTACATCATGTGTGGTTACACGGAGTTGTTCTAAAGCGGCCTCCGGTTTACCCCTTGAGTTAGCTTTTTAAAAGCATCATGTTATATCACTTGGGGGTTTGGTCGTGTCCGAACCAATACAATACCTCTTGATAGGCGAGAGCCACCAGATCACTTGGGGACTTGGTCACGTCTGAACCAGTCATGCCTCTTGATCGGCCTAAGGCCACATAATCACTTGGGGGCTTGGTCGAACCCGAACCATTGCCATGCCACTTGATCGGCATAAATGCCACAGTTTCATTTGGGGACCTGGCTGACTAGAACCATAGTTACACCTATTGGGAGCTTGGTCATGTTCGGCCATGGTAACGCCATCTGATCAGCTCAAATAAGCCTTTTTTTGCAAACGGTTTTGTCATTGCCTTTGCTTCACACTTTTCTTTGAAAGATATTTCTTTCTTTTCATTGTGTTTGAGGGAGTCCTGGATTAGGGGGTGTTCGGGTAGCTGGACTATACCTTCAGTCGGACTCCAGGACTATGAAGATACAAGATTGAAGACTTCGTCCCGTGTCCGGATGGGACTTTCCTTGGCGTGGAAGGCAAGCTTGGCGATGCGGATATTCAAGATCCCCTACCATTGTAACCGACTCTGTGTAACCCTAACCCTATCCGGTGTCTATATAAACCGGAGGGTTGTAGTTCGTAGGACATCAACTCCATATACAACAATCAGACCATAGGCTAGCTTATAGGGTTTAGCCTCCTTGATCTCGTGGTAGATCTACTCTTGTACTACCCATATCATCAATATTAATCAAGCAGGAGTAGGGTATTACCTCCATCGAGAGGGCCCGAACCTGGGTAAAAACATCGTGTCCCTTGTCTCCTGTTACCATCCGGCCTTGACGCACAGTTCGAGACCCCCTACCCGAGATCCGCTAGTTTTGACACCAACATTGGTGCTTTCATTGAGAGTTCCTCTGTGTCGTCGCCTTTAGGCCCGATGGCTCCTTTGATCATCAACAACGATGCGATCCAGGGTGAGACTTTTCTCCCCGGACAGATCTTCGTCTTCGGCGGCTTCGCACCGCGGGCCAATTCGCTTGGCCACCTGGAGCAGATCTAAAGCTACGCCCCTGGCCATCAAGTCAGGTTTGGAAGCCTAAATTACATGGCAGACATCCGTGGAGATTTGATCTTCGACGAATTCGAGCCACAACCAAGTGCGCCGCATTGTCTTGCGGGGCATGATCTAGCTCTGTCACCGAACAGTATCCCGGAGGCCGCAAAGGCACCAGCTCTGACCCTTAATTCGGAGCCAGTTGTGTCAATCGAGGATGAGCGGTTGCACGTCACCTCGGGGGCTGCGATCTCAAAGGCGATCGAGCCGAATGCCGGTCCCACACTCGTGACTCACGACTCCGAGGATCTGGACTCCTCTCCGGACTCCAAACCCCCCGCGCCCCTGCCGATCGAATCCGATTGGGCTCCAATAATGGAGTTCACCGCCGCGGACATCTTTCAGCACTCGCCTTTTGGCGACATCCTGAATTCTCTCAAGTCTCTCTCTTTATCAGGAGAGCCCTGGCTGGATTACGGTCAGCGAGGATGGGATACGGACGATGAAGAAGTTCAAAGCCCACCCACCACCCACTTTGTAGCCACTGTCGACGATTTAACCGACATGCTTGACTTTGGCTCCGAAGACATCGACGGTATGGACGACGATATAGGAGACAAATAGGAACCAGCACCTGTAGGGCGCTAGAAGGCCACCTCGTCATATGACATATATATGGTGGATACTCCAAAAGATGGAGATGGCGATGGAATAGCGGGGGATGACACCTCCAAGAAACAGCCAAAGCGCCGGCGTCAGCGGCACCGCTCTAAATCCCGCCAAAGCAAAAACGGTGATTCCGGCACGGGAGATAATACTACCCCGGATAGCGCCGAAGAACACCCATCACAACAAGATTCAGCACGGGAAGATGGAGAAGCCAGCCCTCATGAGAGAGCGGCAGACCGAGAGGTCGAGGATGATAACTATATGCCTCCCTCCGAAGACGAGGCAAGCCTCGATGACGACGAATTCGTCGTACCATCAGACCCCACCGAACAAGAGCGTTTCAAACACAGGCTTTTAGCCACGGCAAGCAGCCTCAAGAAAAAGCAGCAACAGCTTAGAGCTGACCAAGATTTGCTAGCTGACAGATGGACTGAAGTCCTTGCAGCCGAAGAGTACGAACTCGAACGCCCCTCCAAGAATTACCCAAAGCGCAGGCCGCTACCCCGATCAGAGGAGGAAGCACCTACATCACCAGCGCACGACATGACAGACCGGCCACCTCGCGGCCGCGATAGAGAGGCCTCTCGGCCCTCCACCCAAGCCATGTCCCGACGCCGCTCAACTAAGGCACGGGAAAATGCGCCAGACCTGCAAGACGTACTGGAGGATAAGGCAAGACAAACAAGATCGATCTACGGATCGTGTAGGCGCCCTACGGCACGTGACAATGATCTTCACTCCGGATACAACAAATCCGGCCGGGCCGAACACAACAGACATAGCTCTTCCGAGTTGCGTCGTGATATAGCCCAGTACAGAGGCGCCGTACACCCGCTATGCTTCACGGATGAAGTAATGGATCATAAAATCCCAGAGGGTTTCAAACCCATAAACATCGAATCATATGATGGCACCACAGATCCGGCGGTATGGATCGAGGATTATCTCCTTCACATCCACATGGCACGCGACGATGATCTACACGCCATCAAATACCTCCCGCTCAAACTTAAAGGACCGGCCCGGCATTGGCTTAACAGCTTGCCAGCAGACTCAATCGGTTCTTGGGAGGACCTGGAAGCCGCATTCCTCGACAACTTCCAGGGCACTTACATGCGACCACCGGATGCCGACGACTTAAGCCACATAATTCAGCAGCCAGAGGAATCGGCCAGGCAATTCTGGACACAGTTCCTAACAAAGAAAAACCAGATAGTCGACTGTCTGGACGCAGAGGCCCTAGAAGTCTTCAAGCATAACATCCACGACGAGTGGCTTGCCCGGCACATGGGACAGGAAAAGCTGAAATCTATGGCAGCCCTCACGACACTCATGACCCGCTTTTGCGTGGGAGAAGACAGCTGGCTAGCTCGCAGTAACAACTTATCAAAGAACCCTAGTAATTCGAATACCAAGGACAAAAGTGGCAGGACACGTCGAAATAAGCAAAAACGCCGCGTTAGCAGCGACAGCAATGAAGACACAGCAGTCAATGCCGGATTCATAGGCTATAAATCCGGTCAGCGGAAAAAGGCATCCAAAAAGAATACTCAGGGCCCATCCAGTTTGGACTGAATACTCGACCGCTTGTGCCAGATACATGGCACCCCCGAAAGGCCAGCCAATCACACTAACAGGGATTGTTGGGTGTTCAAGCAGGCAGACAAGTTAAGAGCTGAAAACAAAGACAAGGGGCTGCACAGCGACGACGAGGAGGAGCCCAGGCCGCCGAACAACAATGGACAGAAGGGCTTTCCCCCACAAGTGCGGACGGTGAACATGATATACGCAACCCACATTCCCAAGAGGGAGCGGAAGCGTGCGCAACGGGACGTATACACGATGGAGCCAGTCGCCCCAAAGTTCAACCCATGGTCCTCCTACCCGATCACTTTTGATCGAAGGGACCATCCCACTAGCATCCGTCATGGCGGCTTCACCGCATTGGTTCTCGACCCAATCATTGACGGATTGAAGGAAATATGCCCTAGAGGCAATAATAAAGTTATTATTTATTTCCTTATATATCATGATAAAAGTTTATTATTCATGCTAGAATTGTATTAAACCGGAAACATGATACATGTGTGAATACATAGACAAACAGAGTGTCACTAGTATGCCTTTACTAGACTAGCTTGTTAATCAAAGATGGTTATGTTTCCTAACCATGGACAAAGAGTTGTCATTTGATTAACAGGATCACATCATTAGTTGAATGATCTGATTGACATGACCCATTCCATTAGCTTAGCACCCGATCGTTTAGTATGTTGCTATTGCTTTCTTCATGAATTATACATGTTCCTATGACTATGAGATTATGCAACTCCCGTTTGCCAGAGGAACACTTTGTGTGCTACCAAACGTCACAACGTAACTGGGTGATTATAAAGGAGTGTCTTCAAAGGTACATGTTGGGTTGGCGTATTTCGAGATTAGGATTTGTCACTCCGATTGTCGGAGAGGTATCTCTGGGCCCTCTCGGTAATGCACATCACTTAAGCCTTGCAAGCATTGCAACTAATGAGTTAGTTGCAGGATGATGTATTACAGAATGAGTAAAGAGACTTGCCGGTAACGAGATTGAACTAGGTATGGGATACCGACGATCGAATCTCGGGCAAGTAACATACCGATGACAAAGGGAACAACGTATGTTGTTATGCGGTCTGACCGATAAAAGATCTTCATAGAATATGTAGGAGCCAATATGAGCATCCAGGTTCCGCTATTGGTTATTGACCGAAGACGTGTCTCGGTCATGTCTACATTGTTCTCGAACCCGTAGGGTCCGCACGCTTAAGGTTACGATGACAGTTATATTATGAGTTTATGCATTTTGATGTACCTAAGGTTGTTCGGAGTCCCGGATGTGATCACGGACATGACAAGGAGTCTCGAAATGGTCGAGACATAAAGATTGATATATTGGAAGCCTATGTTTGGATATCGGAAGTGTTCCGGGTGAAATCGGGATTTTACCGGAGTACCGGGAGGTTACCGGAACCCCCCGGGAGGTATATGGGCCTTAGTGGGCCTTAGTGGAAGAGAGGAGAGGTGGCCAGAGATGGGCCACACGCCCCTCCCCCCTTGGTCCGAATTGGACAAGGAGAGGGGGCCGGCCCCCCTTCCTCCAGTCTCTCCTCTCCCCCCCCCCTCCACGAATCCTATTCCAACTAGGAAAGGGGGGAGTCCTACTCCCAGAAGGAGTAGGACTCCTCCTGGCGCGCCACACCTTGGCCGGCCGGCCCCCCTCCCTTGAACCATTATATATGGAGGCAGGGGCACCCCTAGAGACACAAGTTGATCCACGTGATCATATTCTTAGCCGTGTGCGGTGCCCCCTTCCACCATAGTCCTCGATAATATTGTAGCGGTGCTTAGGCGAAGCCCTGCGACAGTAGTACATCAAGATTGTCACCATGCCGTCGTGCTGACGGAACTCTTCCCCGACACTTTGCTGGATCGGAGTCCGGGGATCATCATCGAGCTGAACGTGTGCTAGAACGCGGAGGTGCCGTAGTTTCGGTGCTTGATCGGTCGGGCCGTGGAGACGTACGACTACATCAACCAAACGCTTCTGTTGTCGATCTACAAGGGTACGTAGATCACACTCTCCCCCTCTCGTTGCTATGCATCACCATGATCTTGCGTGTGCGTAGGAAATTTTTTGAAATTACTACGAAACCCAACAGTGGTATCAGAGCCTAGGTTTTATATGTTGATGTTATATGTACGAGTAGAACACAAGTGAGTTGTGGGCGATATAAGTCATACTGCTTACCAGCATGTCATACTTTGGTTCGGCGGTATTATTGGACGAAGCGGCCCGGACCGACATTACGCGTACGCTTACACGAGACCGGTTCTCCCGACGTGCTTTGCACATAGGTTGCTTGCGGGTGACAGTTTCTCCAACTTTAGTTGAACCGAGTGTGGCTACGCCCGGTCCTTGCGAAGGTTAAAACAGCACCAACTTGACAAACTATCGTTGTGGTTTTGATGCATAGGTAAGATTGGTTCTTGCTTAAGCCCGTAGCAGCCACGTAAAACATGCAACAACAAAGTAGAGGACGTCTAACTTGTTTTTGCAGGGCATGTTGTGATGTGATATGGTCAAGACATGATGCTAAATTTTATTGTATGAGATGATCATGTTTTGTAACCGAGTGATCGGCAACTGGCAGGAGCCATATGGTTGTCGCTTTATTGTATGCAATGCAATCACGCTGTAATGCTTTACTTTATCACTAAGCGGTAGCGGTAGTCGTGGAAGCATAAGATTGGCGAGACGACAACGATGCTACGATGGAGATCAAGGTGTCGCGCCGGTGACGATGGTGATCATGACGGTGCTTCGGAGATGGAGATCACAAGCACAAGATGATGATGGCCATATCATATCACTTATATTGATTGCATGTGATGTTTATCTTTTATGCATCTTATCTTGCTTTGATTGACGGTAGCATTATAAGATGATCTCTCACTAAATTATCAAGAAGTGTTCTCCCTAAGTATGCACCATTGCGAAAGTTCTTCGTGCTGAGACACCACGTGATGATCGGGTGTGATAGGCTCTACGTCCAAATACAACGGGTGCAAAACAGTTACACACGCGGAATACTCAGGTTATACTTGACGAGCCAAGCATATACAGATATGGCCTCGGAACACGGAGACCGAAAGGTCGAGCGTGAATCATATAGTAGATATGATCAACATAGTGATGTTCACCAATGAAACTACTCCATCTCACGTGATGATCGGACATGGTTTAGTTGATTTGGATCACGTAATCACTTAGATGATTAGAGGGATGTCTATCTAAGTGGGAGTTCTTTAAGTAATATGATTAACTGAACCTAAATTTATCATGAACTTAGTACCTGATAGTATCTTGCTTGTTTATGTATGATTGTAGATAAATGGCCCATGCTGTTGTTCCATTGAATTTTAATGTGTTCCTTGAGAAAGCAAAGTTGAAAGATGATGGTAGCAATTACACGGACTGGGTCCGTAACTTGAGGATTATCCTCATTGCTGCACAGAAGAATTACGTCCTGGAAGCACCGCTGGGTGCCAGGCATGCTGCTGGAGCAACACCAGATGTTGTGAACGTCTGGCAGAGCAAAGCTGATGACTACTCGATAGTTTAGTGTGCCATGCTTTACGGCTTAGAACCGGGACTTCAACGACGTTTTGAACGCCATGGAGCATATGAGATGTTCCAGGAGTTGAAGTTAATATTTCAAGCAAATGCCCGGATTGAGAGATATGAAGTCTCCAATAAGTTCTATAGCTGCAAGATGGAGGAGAATAGTTCTGTCAGTGAGCATATACTCAAAATGTCTGGGTATAATAATCACTAGATTCAAATGGGAGTTAATCTTCCAGATGATTGCGTCATTGACAGAATTCTCCAATCACTGCCACCAAGCTACAAGAGCTTGATGATGAACTATAATATGCAAGGGATGAATAAGACTATTCCCGAGCCCTTCGCAATGCTGAAAGTTGCGGAGGTAGAAATCAAAAAGGAGCATCAAGTGTTGATGGTCAACAAGACCACTAGTTTCAAGAAAAAGGGCAAAGGGAAGAAGAAGGGGAACTTCAAGAAGAACAGCAAGCAAGTTGCTGCTCAAGAGAAGAAACCCAAGTCTGGACCTAAGCCTGAAACTGAGTGCTTCTACTGCAAGCAGACTGGTCACTGGAAGCGGAACTGCCCCAAGTATTTGGCGGATAAGAAGGATGGCAAGGTGAACAAAGGTATATGTGATATACATGTTATTGATGTGTACCTTACTAATGCTCGCAGTAGCACCTGGGTATTTGATATTGGTTCTGTTGCTAATATTTGCAACTCGAAACAGGGACTACGGATTAAGCGAAGATTGGCTAAGGACGAGTTGACGATGCGCGTGGGAAATGATTCCAAAGTCGATGTGATCGCAGTCAGCACGCTACCTCTACATCTACCTTCGGGATTAATATTAGACCTAAATAATTGTTATTTGGTGCCAGCGTTAAGCATGAACATTATATCTGGATCTTGTTTGATGCAAGACGGTTATTCATTTAAATCAGAGAATAATGGTTGTTCTATTTATATGAGTAATATCTTTTATGGTCATGCACCCTTGAAGAGTGGTCTATTCTTATTGAATCTCGATAGTAGTAACACACATATTCATAATGTTGATGCCAAAAGATGCAGAGTTGATAATGATAGTGCAACTTATTTGTGGCACTGCCGTTTAGGTCATATCGGTGTAAAGAGCATGAAGAAACCCCATACTGATGGACTTTTGGAACCACTTGATTATGAATCACTTGGTACTTGCGAACCGTGCCTCATGGGCAAGATGACTAAAACGCCGTTCTCCGGTAATACGGAGAGAGCAACAGATTTGTTGGAAATCATACATACAGATGTATGTGGTCCGATGAATATTGAGGCTCGTAGCGGATATCGTTATTTTCTCACCTTCACAGATGACTTAAGCAGATATGGGTATATCTACTTAATGAAACATACGTCTGAGACATTTGAAAAGTTCAAAGAATTTCAGAGTGAAGTTGAAAATCATCGTAACAAGAAAATAAAGTTTCTACGATCTGATCGTGGAGGAGAATATTTGAGTTACGAGTTTGGTGTACATTTGAAACAATGCGGAATAGTTTCGCAACTCACGCCACCTGGAACACCACAGTGTAATGGTGTGTCCGAACGTCGTAATTGTACTTTACTAGATATGGTGCGATCTATGATGTCTCTTACTGATTTACCGATATCGTTTTGGGGTTATGCTTTGGAGACGGCCGCATTCATGTTAAATAGGGCACCATCAAAATCCGTTGAGACGACGCCTTATGAACTATGGTTTGGCAAGAAACCAAAGTTGTCATTTCTGAAAGTTTGGGGCTGCGATGCTTATGTGAAAAAGCTTCAACCTGATAAGCTCGAACCCAAATCGGAGAAATGTGTCTTCATAGGATATCCAAAGGAGACTATTGGATACACATTCTATCACAGATCTGAAGGCAAGACTTTTGTTGCTAAGTTCGGAAACTTTCTAGAGAAGGAGTTTCTCTCGAAAGAAGTGAGTGGGAGGAAAGTAGAACTTGACGAGGTAACTGTACCTGCTCCCTTATTGGAAAGTAGTGCATCACAGAAAACTGTTTCTGTGACACCTACACCAATTAGTGAGGAAGCTAATGATAATGATCATGAAACTTCAGAACAAGATACTACTAAACCTCGTAGATCAACCAGAGTAAGATCCGCACCAGAGTGGTACGGTAATCCTGTTCTGGAAGTCATGCTACTAGATCATGATGAACCTACGAACTATGAAGAAGCGATGGTGAGCCCAGATTCCGCAAAATGGCTTGAAGCCATGAAATCTGAGATGGGATCCATGTATGAGAACAAAGTGTGGACTTTGGTTGACTTGCCCAATGATCGGCAAGCAATTGAGAATAAATGGATCTTCAAAAAGAAGACTGACGCCGACGGTAATATTACTGTCTACAAAGCTCGATTTGTCGCAAAAGGGTTTCGGCAAGTTCAAGGGATTGACTACGATGAGACCTTCTCACCCGCAGCAATGCTTAAGTCTGTCCGAATCATGTTAGCAATTGTCGCATTTTATGATTATGAAATTTGGCAGATGGATGTCAAAACTGCATTCCTGAATGGATTTCTGGAAGAAGAGTTGTATATGATGCAACCGGAAGGTTTTGTCGATCCAAAGGGAGCTAACAAAGTGTGCAAGCTCCAGCGATCCATTTATGGACTGGTGCAAGCCTCTCGGAGTTGGAATAAACGCTTTGATAGTGTGATTAAAGCATTTGGTTTTATACAGACTTTTGGAGAAGCCTGTATTTACAAGAAAGTGAGTGGGAGCTCTGTAGCATTTCTGATATTATATGTGGATGACATATTACTGATCGGAAATGATATAGAATTTCTGGATAGCATAAAGGGATACTTGAATAAGAGTTTTTCAATGAAAGACCTCGGTGAAGCTGCTTACATATTAGGCATAAAGATCTATAGAGATAGATCAAGATGTTTAATTGGACTTTCACAAAGCACATACCTTGACAAGATTTTGAAGAAGTTCAAAATGGATCAAGCAAAGAAAGGGTTCTTGCCTGTGTTACAAGGTGTGAAGTTGAGTCGGACTCAATGCCCGACCACTGCAGAAGATAGAGAGAAGATGAAAGATGTTCCCTATGCTTCAGCCATAGGCTCTATCATGTATGCAATGCTGTGTACCAGACCTGATGTGTGCCTTGCTATAAGTCTAGCAGGGAGGTACCAAAGTAATCCAGGAGTGGATCACTGGACAGCGGTCAAGAACATCCTGAAGTACCTGAAAAGGACTAAGGATATGTTTCTCGTATATGGAGGTGACAAAGAGCTCATCGTAAACGGTTACGTTGATGCAAGCTTTGACACTGATCCGGACGATTCTAAATCGCAAACCGGATACGTGTTTACATTAAACGGTGGAGCTGTCAGTTGGTGCAGCTCTAAACAGAGCGTCGTGGCGGGATCTACGTGTGAAGCGGAATACATAGCTGCTTCGGAAGCAGCGAATGAAGGAGTCTGGATGAAGGAGTTCATATCCGATCTAGGTGTCATACCTAGTGCATCGGGTCCAATGAAAATCTTTTGTGACAATACAGGTGAGATTGCCTTGGCGAAGGAATCCAGATTTCACAAGAGAACCAAGCACATCAAGAGACGCTTCAATTCCATCCGGGATCTAGTCCAGGTGGGAGACATAGAGATTTGCAAGATACATACGGATCTGAATGTTGCAGACCCGTTGACTAAGCCTCTTCCACGAGCAAAACATGATCAGCACCAAGGCTCCATGGGTGTTAGAATCATTACTATGTAATCTAGATTACTGACTCTAGTGCAAGTGGGAGACTGAACGAAATATGCCCTAGATGCAATAATAAAGTTATTATTTATTTCCTTATATATCATGATAAAAGTTTATTATTCATGCTAGAATTGTATTAAACCGGAAACATGATACATGAGTGAATACATAGACAAACAGAGTGTCACTAGTATGCCTCTACTAGACTAGCTTGTTAATCAAAGATGGTTATGTTTCCTAACCATGGACAAAGAGTTGTCATTTGATTAACAGGATCACATCATTAGTTGAATGATCTGATTGACATGAGCCATTCCATTAGCTTAGCACCCGATCGTTTAGTATGTTGCTATTGCTTTCTTCATGACTTATACATGTTCCTATGACTATGAGATTATGCAACTCCCGTTTGCCAGAGGAACACTTTGTGTGCTACCAAACGTCACAACGTAACTGGGTGATTATAAAGGAGCTCTACAGGTGTCTCCAAAGATACATGTTGGGTTGGCGTATTTCGAGATTAGGATTTGTCACTCCGATTGTCGGAGAGGTATCTCTGGGCCCTCTTGGTAATGCACATCACTTAAGCCTTGCAAGCATTGCAACTAATGAGTTAGTTGCGGGATGATGTATTACAGAATGAGTAAAGAGACTTGCCGGTAACGAGATTGAACTAGGTATGGGATACCGACGATCAAATCTCGGGCAAGTAACATACCGATGACAAAGGGAACAACGTATGTTGTTATGCGGTCTGACCGATAAAAGATCTTCGTAAAATATGTAGGAGCCAATATGAGCATCCAGGTTCCGCTATTGGTTATTGACCGGAGATGTGTCTCGGTCATGTCTACATTGTTCTCAAACCCGTAGGGTCCGCACGCTTAAGGTTATGATGACAGTTATATTATGAGTTTATGCATTTTGATGTACCGAAGGTTGTTCGGAGTCCTGGTTGTGATCACGGACATGACGAGGAGTCTCGAAATGGTCGAGACATAAAGATTGTTATATTGGAAGCCTATGTTTGGATATCGGAAGTGTTCCGGGTGAAATCGGGATTTTACCGGAGTACCGGGAGGTTACCGGAACCCCCCGGGAGGTATATGGGCCTTAGTGGGCCTTAGTGGAAGAGAGGAGAGGTGGCCAGAGATGGGCCGCGCGCCCCTCCCCCCTTGGTCCGAATTGGACAAGGAGAGGGGGCCG
>NC_057794.1:577052496-577066425 GCF_018294505.1 Triticum aestivum
ATTCCAACTAGGAAAGGGGGGGAGTCCTACTCCCAGAAGGAGTAGGACTCCTCCTGGCGCGCCACACCTTGGCCGGCCGGCCCCCCTCCCTTGAACCTTTATATACGGAGGCAGGGGCACCCCTAGAGTCACAAGTTGATCCACGTGATCATATTCTTAGTCGTGTGTGGTGCCCCCTTCCACCATAGTCCTCGATAATATTGTAGCGGTGCTTAGGCGAAGCCCTGCGACAGTAGTACATCAAGATTGTCACCACGCCGTCGTGCTGACGGAACTCTTCCCCGACACTTTGCTGGATCGGAGTCCGGGGATCGTCATCGAGCTGAACGTGTGCTAGAACTCGGAGGTGCCGTAGTTTCGGTGCTTGATCGGTCGGGCCGTGGAGACGTACGACTACATCAACCAAACGCTTCCGTTGTCGATCTACAAGGGTACGTAGATCACACTCTCCCCCTCTCGTTGCTATGCATCACCATGATCTTGCGTGTGCGTAGGAATTTTTTTGAAATTACTACGAAACCCAACACAGATTTCATCTCACAAGAGTCCTCATGGACGGCGGCAGTAGCCTGAACCTGCTTTACCAGGATACAGTGCGGAAAATGGGCATAGATCCCTCAAGGATTAGGCCCACAAAAACGACCTTTAAAGGTGTTATACCAGGTGTAGAAGCCAACTGTACAGGCTCAGTACCACTTGACGTGGTCTTCGGATCCCCGGACAATTTCCGAAACGAAGATTTAATGTTCGATATAGTCCCGTTTCGCAGTGGCTATCACGCCCTGCTCGGACGAACCGCATTCGCAAAGTTCAATGCGGTGCCGCACTATGCATATCTCAAGCTCAAGATGTCAGGCCCTCGAGGAGTAATCACGGTCAATGGAAACACCGAACGCTCCCTCCGTACGGAGGAGCACATGGAGGCTCTCGCAGCGGAAGTACAAAGTAGCCTTCTTAGGCAATTCTCCAGTACGGCCATTAAAAAGCCAGACACCGCCAAGAGCGCCCAGAGTAACCCACAGTAGGACCGCCTGGCACGTTCTGAGCAAGCGTAGCAATGCGGCCCCAACCCCAGCTCTCGCGACATAGCGAAACCAGTGCCTCGCGTATGTAACTACGCCCTTGAAATACCATGGGCACATGGGAAGGGGCACAATAACGGCATGCCCAAAATACGGCTTAAAACGTACTAGGGGCTGCCGGATTCTTTTTTTAATTTTTTTCTTACTTTCAGGACTCCATACTTCGGACGACCTGTTCGACAATTCGACTGCCGCACAAACGATGAAAGATCCAGGGAGGCAGACAAATGCCGCATTATGGAACTCCCAGGTGGTCTTTGTTACGAGCGGTATACCTGTTTTGAATACAATTCCGCGGCCTGCCCCTGGTCAGGACATGTTAAATAGTCCAATATCTTTTTGCTTATCACACTATTTGTATCGTTTGGCTTTGATAAATAGCCTCTCTATAAACAATGCATAGTTTTTGTCTATTTTTCGCATTATCCTCTTTTCACATATATGTTTATTAAATGACATGATTGCACCCGTACACCATGGTACGGCAAACACGCCAGGGGCTTCAGTACCCCTCATTATGGTGTGAGAAGTCCATACACTTTCACAAGTGCGGCACCCCGAACTTATAGCACTATATGCATCGGCTCCGAATCATGATTTGGGTCAATAGTTGGGTTTGCCCGGCTCCTATGTTTTGGTGCCTTACGTTCCGCTATATCGGCTAAGGTAGCACTAGGAGAACCACTGCGATTGTGCCCCGGTTCAGCTGGGTTAAGCACCTCAGTGGAGAAAGCTAAAACTGACTGTCATGATGAGGCGAGAGACCGGTCGATGTTCGAGAGGTTTTTCGAGTCCCCAAAGATTTATGTCGCTTCGAGCGAGGAGCCGGCTTTGTCCGGCCAAGGCGTGGATATCGCCCCGAACTCGGTCTTCCGAACTAGGGGCTTCGCCGAAATTTAAAATTATAGAGTTCTATGGCTAAGTGAGAGTGTTCAAGCATTATAGTCCGATTGCCTGGTTCGTTGTGCTGAGCGCCTCCCTCGAAGGACCCAACTATGGGAAAAAGAGCGCTCAGGCTTATCCCGAACACCCCAGCACTAGTGGCATGGGGGCAGAAGCCGACGACTGGCCATCTCTCAATTTTTTGATAAACGGCCGCATAGAAAGTAATATTTTAAATTCAATAAGCATTGCTTGGCGCATATGAACAAGTTTTCAGCGCACAGGATAAACACGAGCGAGTTCATTCAAAAATCACATCCTTGGTACATTCATCCGCCACAAGGCGGGCACCTGCAAGAACATCCTTGTAGTAGTTCTCGGGCTTGCGATGCTCCTTCCCCGGCGGTGGCCCGTCCTTCACAAGCTTCTCACCGTCCAGCTTACCCCAGTGCACCTTTGCACGGGCAAGGGCCCGACGGGCACCTTTGATGCAGACGGAGCGCTTGATGACCTCGAGCCTCGGACAGGCCTCCACCAGCCGCCGCACCAGCCTGAAATAGCTCCCAGGCAGGGCCTCTCCGGGCCACAGCCGAACTATGAAGCCCTTCATGGCCTGTTCGGCCGCCTTGTGGAGCTCGACCAGCTGTTTCAGCTGGTCGCTCAAGGGCACAGGGTGTCTGTCTCGCTCGGTGCGCTCCGCGGCCGTTTTCTTTTCGGCCTCAGACAGCGCCTGCTTAAGGGTCGCCACCTCAGTCGTGGCCCCTACAATAAGCAGTACAATCCAGTTATCTTTTTGCAATCACGCCTTTTTATAGGCACTTTTTCTGTAAGGTATTTCTTACCTTCTTTCTCCTCGAGCCGCCGCTTGGCAAGGCCGAGCTCTTGCTTGGTCTGCTCGAGGTCCTGCTTCAGGACACCCACCTCCGCAGTCAGTGCGGCGATGGATAGCAGCGAAGCCTGCATACGCATATTGACTCTTTTTTGTTAGACTCCTGCGATATTTAATAGATCCTCTATTCGGCTTTTCTTTCCGAACGCCAAACAGAGCATCAGGGGCTACTGTCTATGCGGTAATATTTTTACATATTTTTACTTACCTCGAAGCCTGTTAGAAGGCTAGCGCAAGCTTCAGTCAGTCCGCTCTTGACGGACTGAACCTTCTGGATCACCGTACTCATAATAGTACGGTGCCCCTCGTCGATGGAGGCGCCGTCGAGCACCTCCAGCAGATTGTCCGGCACCTCCGGTTGGACGGAGGCCGCCGGCTCAGAAGGCTTGCTCCTCTTGGAAGGAGTTCGCCTACCGCGGTCCGGAACTGTGGAAGATTCCGGCGCGGTGTCCGGCACAAAGCCGGACTTGGAGCCCTGGGGGGCCTTATCCCCTTCACTCCTGGAGTCCGGGAGATTGCCTTGCGGCTCCTCCGGGACCACCTCCTCCTGCCCTGGAGCTTGTCGCGACGCCACTTCGGCGTCGTCTGCAGTGCGGGGGGAGACAGCGGGCGGAACTGAGTTCACGTCCGATGAGTCCAGGGAGCCGCCCGACGATTTGTTGAATTCGGCCCAGGGTGGGCTGCATAATTACGTTCGACAGTAGGGAAAGTTGTGCAACAAAGGAACATCATGAGTTACTCTGATATCCGAACTTACGATTTTGCCGGACGCTTGGCCCTGTTTGGCCACTCCTCTCTGCCCTCTTCGGCGTCGGGGGAGTAGTCCGGCGGAGGGGTCTTCCTTTTCCTAGACCCCTCGGCCTCCCCCGTTGGGGCGGCCTTCCTCTTCTCTCCTCCCTCCGCTGGGGGGGAGAGTTTTCTTCTTCCTCCTCCTCGTTTTCACGGTAAGAGGGCGTCTCGGACTCGTCGGATGATGAGTCCGACACCACCACGTTACGGGCACTCTTTTGAGTCCCCGTGGTCTTCTTCTTCTTGGCCTTCTTCTCCGGCACCACATAAGGTGCCGGAACCAGCAGCTTCACTAGTAGAGCTGGGGCTGGGTCTTCGGGTAGTGGAGCCGGACAGTTAATCGGTCCGGATATCGCTCGCCAAGCCTGTCAAAGGTAAGGGAGTTTAGATCCCGCATAGAGTCAAACTATGAAAAAAGCTTAACATCCTATAAAAGGTGAAGATAGCTTACCTCGCTAGCGTGACGCTGAGAGCTGTATCCGCGGTCCTCGAAAGCGGATGCGGGAGCCTCGGTGCCCTTGAATAGCACCTTCCAGGCATCTTCGTACGTCGTGTCGAAGAGCCTGCTAAGGGTTTGGTGCTACGTCGGGTCGAACTCCCACAGATTAAAATCCCGTTGTTGGCACGGGAGGATCCGGCGGACGAGCATAACCTGGATTACATTAACAAGCCGGATTGGCTTGTTCACCAGGGACTGGATGCATGTTTGCAATCCGGTCACCTCTTTTTCGTCACCCCATGACAGGCCCGTCTCTTTCCAGGACATAAGCCGCGTGGGGGGTCTGGATCGGAACTCGGGGGCTGTGATCCAGTTCGGATCGCGTGGCTCGGTGATGTAAAACCACCCGGATTGCCACCCCTTTAGGGTCTCCACAAAAGAGCCCTCGAACCATAGGACGTTGGCCATCTTGCCCGCCATGGCGCCTCCGCATTCCGCCTGGCTGCCGCGCACCACCTTGGGCTTGATGTTGAAGGTCTTGAGCCAGAGGCCAAAATGAGGGCGGACGCGGAGGAAAGCCTCGCACACGACGATAAACGCCGAGATGTTGAGGATGAAGTTCGGGGCCAGATCGTGGAAATCCAGGCCGTAGTAGAACATGATCCCCCGGACAAATGGGTGGAGTGGAAAACCTAGTCCGCAGAGGAAGTGGGGAAGAAATACTACCCTCTCATGGGGCCTTGGGGTGGGGAGAAGTTGCCCCTTTTTGGGAAGCCGGTGCATGATGTCCTTAGACAGGTATCCGACCTTCCTTAGCTTCTTGACTTGGCCCTCCGTAGCGGAGGAGACCATCCACTTGCCTCCCGCTCCGAACATTGCTGGAGAAGGTTGAGGTGGGAAGTGCGGGCTTGGGCGCTGGAGCTCGAGTGCGCAGGAGATGGATAGGCAAAGGAGGAAGAAGGCGTAGGTAAAAAGGTGGATCCTTATCCCCTTATATGGGCAGATGCGGTTGTGCGTCCCCACCAGCCTAGTAAAACTCGCTTGCCTCCCAAGCGCCGTGATAAATGGCGCGGTTGCGTTACCCACGTCCGTATTGATGAGAATCCCGTAAAGGGGGTACACGATCTCTGCTTTGACAAGACGTGCCAAGGAAACCGCCTCGCAAAACGTGCTGAGGTGGAAAAGTAAAAACGATTCGAGTAAAGGACTTGGCCGTAGTGTGATGACGCACTGCGGAATACGTCAGCAGATTTGATTTGTGTTTATATCATTCTCTCTATGGCAATATGTGGAAACTTATTTTGCAGAGCCAGACACTACTCTGGGTGTCTACAATCTTCTATGAAGGACTTGGAGGAGGAACCCGCCTTGCAATGACGAAGACAATCTGCGCGCCGGACTCGTCATCATTGAAGCCTAGTTCAGGGGCTACTGAGGGAGTCCTGGATTAGGGGGTGTTCGGGTAGCCGGACTATACCTTCAGCCGGACTCCAGGACTATGAAGATACAAGATTGAAAAATTCGTCCCGTGTCCGGATGGGACTTTCCTTAGCGTGGAAGGCAAGCTTGGCGATGCGGATATTCAAGATCTCCTACCATTGTAACAGACTCTGTGTAACCCTAACCCTATCCGGTGTCTATATAAACCGGAGGGTTGTAGTCTGTAGGACATCAACTCCATATATAACAATCATACCATAGGCTAGCTTCTAGGGTTTAGCCTCCTTGATCTCGTGGTAGATCTACTCTTGTACCACCCATATCATCAATATTAATCAAGCAGGAGTAGGGTATTACCTCCATCGAGAGGGCCCGAACCTGGGTAAAAACATCGTGTCCCTTGTCTCCTGTTACCATCTGGCCTTGACGCACAGTTCGGGACCCCCTACCCGAGATCCGCCAGTTTTGACACCGACAGAGTTTTTTAAACCGACAAAGTTTTCAACCGGTTCACACTGTCAATTGATGGAACACGGTCCATTTTTAATCCGGCGACTATTTGCCCGGTTTGATCTTTTTGTTAACATCCTATTATGGAGTAACACGGTGTTTATTATAACCCGGCACGGTTTACATGGTAAACCGGCATCATATATATATAGGAGCTGCTATTTCCTCCAACAATGTGGGTTTATAAAACTCTGCTTCAAGATTGGCCAAGCCAACTTCACGCTCAATGATGGCAGATTTTTTATTGCAGAAAGTACTTTGGAAAGTTCATCACCCAAAGGAAGAGCAAGTGGCAGCGATTATGCACGAAGGCATATCAACATCAAAAGTATCAGCTAGCCTATTACAAGGCAACACGGTGCCCACAATAAGATCATTGTTTTTCGCAAAGGAGCAGCAGTTTTAAACCGGCTTCCGGTTCAAGCTTGGTCACCAGCCTGGCCTGATGGTTGTGGGTCATCCTGCGCCGCTTCAGCTTCAGTTTCTCTACCCAGCGGCTGGAAATCAACAGTTGTCCAGTCGATTTCCATTAATGCTTGAAAAACAGCTTCATCATGGATCAGCAACGACGGGTCAATATCGGGAGCGTAAGTATGCTTACGGATTGGAGGGATAAGATTTTCCGCTTCATGAATTGGTGCAGCTATTCGCTTGTTTTGATTGTCATATTGGGCTTGATAATGAGACAAGTCTGCTTCTTCAGCCAATTGACAAGCTAGCGGACGCACCTCCTGGTTTATTGCTCGCAGATCCGCTTCACCAAACTCTGACCTGTCTTCCTTCAAGCTGGGATAGCCCTAAGCCGCTTCAATAGGATCAAAATCCGGCACCAAGCTTTTGCCCGGATTAAGGCATTGATCGCACCGGTTCGGGCAGCAGATTTCTTCAGCTCTTCAACCCGGGCAGGAAGCACCGATAGTTTCATCAGAGTGTCCTGAATCAAGGTGGGCGCCGGCTTGTTGTGGGATGCAGTACAGATGATCCGATGTGCACCAGTGTACAGTTGTTCGACCAACGTATAGGCGGCTTCCAATTTTTTCCACACATCTGACCCCAAATGACCAATGCGTGTCCCTGAAATATCATAAAGGGTTAACAAACCGGCAGCTCTGTAAGACGGCAGAATCAGTCCAGAAGTCAAACCGGCTTACCAAAGATAGTAGTGGTCATGGCATGCACGTGCCACTTTATGCTGGTCAGTTCATCCGCCACCGGTTTTAGTGCAGCCTCGGCATCTTCTGCTCGTTTGATTAAAGTGGATTTTTCAGTGGCCCAATCCGCCCGCTTCTTTTTGAAGTTCTCCTTAAGCTGTTCCATGGCGCTTAAAGCGATGGTTAATTCCTCTTTTGCTTTGGAGGTTTCAGCTTGTTGGGATTTCAGATTATCTTGGAGATCGGCGACTTGGCTTTCTTTCGTCTTCAGCTCAGCCTGCATGCAGACAGTTATATGATTCAGCAAAACGGTACAAGGATTGAAGTACCAACCACATAACAAGTTATGCACTTGGCACTTGGGGGCTAATGCATATTTGATCTTCATCTTTCAATTGCTTACAAAGTCCCAAGATCAATACAAGTATTCAACTTGGCACTTGGGGGCTAATGGCTATTTGCTCGTATATATTCTGATGCAGCGATCTCAATTACTTAAAGTCCCGGTTTAACTACGCTAAGTTGAACCGGCCCTTGGGGACTACATCAGCGAATTTCAAAGCATTAAGATTTATATTAGTCAGTCCTGGTTTGAAAGAAGATTACATACCGGCCCTCGGGGGCTAGGAGCGTCAACAAGAATTGAAATAGACAAGCATGAAAGAGCATATGGAAGTTACCTCATATTTATCTTTCATCATATTAACCAGACCGGCTTCATAGTCACGACTGGTATACAGCCGGTTCAGGTAGCCGGAATGGATATCTTGGGCGTTCAGAGCAGCATAAGTCGCCAGATCAGCATTCCACTTGCCTTTGCCAAAGGCAGCAAATTCTTCCTTGGCAGAATGTTTGGACAAAGCGACAGGATTGCTTGGCTCTGTATGGCCAGTGACAGTAATGACAACCTCATCATCCTTGGTATCACCGGTTTGCACTGGGGCTGTTGGCTTGTCAGTAGGCTTTGTTGGACCGGTGGATTTCTCAATCCGGATGGAGCTTGTGGGCTGATTGACAGGATTTGAGGTATTAATAGGTCTCTCTTCAGCAATAAGATCGTCGTCTTGCTGCGGTGGATCATTGGGTATATCCTCAGGAATAGCCGCTTCAAGATCTGGTGTTTTTCCCGGTTCAAGGATGGCATCCTCTTCGGCCGCTTTGTCTAGGCGAGCCTTCTTGCTTGGCCTAGGCTTGGCCCTGAAAGGAATAACAAAATCAAATACAGCATATGTTCCAAGGCGATGTGCTGCAAATATTATGATAAATATAGCTTACCCAAGCACCGTTTTGAGCGGTGGCAGCTGAGTAGCCGATGACTCGCTAGAGGATGAGTGGGAAGTAACCTGGTAATCAGAGTCAGATGGATTAAGAGGTTGACGAAAGCAGCCCGCTTTAGGACAAGCACTGACAAGCAAATTAGAGACCTCTGAACGGTGTTTCTGAACTGGACTGTTCGGTAAACCGGCGGAGGTAACTACCTGGCCGCTGTGCCGGGTTGTGCGATGAGCTTCGTGCTGTTGGGTCTTCATAAGAAATTTGGGATCCAAATAAGCAAGAGGATGAGAAAATTTAACTTTCCGGTTTGCCTGACGGATTTTTAGTGAAGGCAAAGGTTCTGAATCGGAAGAGAGAATAATTACCTCTGCAGCATCAGCATGGCTGGCTTCGGCATCGTCCTGACAAATATCACCATCAATAAGACGCATGAAAAATAAGCCAAGTGAATCAAGCCCTACCTCAAGGTCCGGATTATCCAGATCATCATCAGGGGCCGGATTAGAGGATGCAGTGGTTCTTTTCCTTTGGGTAGTCTTCTTCACAGCTTTAGTCTTTTGCCGGGTTGCCCTTTCCGGTTTGTCTGGTTTTTCTGGTTTCTCGTGCGGCAGTTTCTTGCTCCAAAACGGATCATTGCCCTAGTTACACAGACACTGTTATTAAACAATGACAAGATATATCAACAACAGATTCAGCAAAAAGAAAAATCAAACTCTTACAGCTGGCGGTTTGTTGGTGGCACAGAAGGGAAGCAGGCCGGTTTTAGCACAGATGTGTTCCGGTTCATTCAGCATCTTATTCACAGCCTCTGTGATTTCTTCATCGGTGAGCTGGATGTTGGAATGTCGCAGTGGATCATCAACACTGCCAGTATACTCGCACATCAAACCGGAGCGTTGACTAAGGGGCAGTATGCTCCATGATATCCAACAGTGGGCGAGATCAACCCCTGTTAAACCGTTGGCCATAAAGGCCCTGAGCTTCGACAGTTGAGGAGCATATTTGCTTCTCTCTTGGGCAGTCAACCTTTGCGGAAAGGGGTGTGTATTGCTGAGCCGCTCCGGACGAAAGCCAGGCAAGGGATTTTCACCAGCAGGGGAGGTGTCTTTGCAATAGAACCATGTTTGGTTCCACTCTTTGGGGTGGCTGTGCAGTTTGGCGTGAGGGTATGTGACCTCTTTCCTTTTCTGAATCGCCACGCCACCCAACTCCGTATTGGAGCCGTCAGTAAACTCAGTATGGCGGTTCAGATGGAAACAGTCTCTGAACAATTCCACTGTGGGCTCCTCTTGAAAGAACGCCTCACAGAGTACTTGGAAGTGACACATGTTTGTAACAGAGTTGGGGCCAGTATCTTGTGGATGGAGTTGAAAATCGGCTAAAACGTCCTGGTAAAATTTAGAACCGGGTGGCTTAAAACCCCGGGCTAAGTGATCTACGAAAACGACGACCTCTCCTTCTTGAGGTGTGGGAGGGCATACTTTGCCAGGAGCCCTCCAATGGATGGTATCTTTGCTGCCTAAGTCACCGATCAGGACTAAATCGTTCAGTTGAGCCTCTGTGACGCGAGAAGGAACCCAGTTGCACTCATATACTTGCTTGGCCATGATGAAATCTATAAGGTAGATGATCCCGGTTCAAAAATGCATTGATTAAGGTACATTGGTATGTGCAATGTTAAACCGGAGACTGATCTATCTAAACCAGAGTTTTATGAAGCAACAACAACTGGCGGTTCAACAAGGGGACTAATGGTATATACCGGTTTGGCAATTTTTTCTACAAAGTTAAACCGCCTGATTTAAGCATTGAAACAACTGAGATTGCGGATGGATAAGTATGCAGAAACAGATTTCACAAGATTTCTCTATAGCGTTGGATCTGAAGCAAGTTCAGAAAATAAGAAAAATATTCAAAAGCTCAAAACAGAACAGTATTGAATCAATGGGCAGAAATATATGTGAGATCTATGGTCTTGGGCATGAAACTAAAGGCGGATACTAAAAGCTACCACTACACAGAACAGGGGTTCACAAATGCATCCAGGAGCTAGTATATGAACACGAACAGGTGATGAACACTGCAAGAACACGAAACCCTAGAACAGATCTGTGTTGAGAAGAGCAGAAGGCTTACCAGAGTTGAGGAAGACGCGGAAGGTTGCCGCGGTGCTCTGGTGCGTTCAGGTTAATGCAGCGGCCAAGGTTGGTGCAGAAGTTGACGGCGGCGGCGGAGCTCCGAGGCTGGCGACGCAAGGAAGACGAAGAAGAAAAGCACGAAGGGGAGAAAAGAAATGACCCTTCGGTCCTATTTATAAGGCAAAAGGACATGTGTCAGGCGCGACAATCAAGGGGCCACGAAACGGAGTTGTCGCCTTGATTTCCGTAGATCTATTAAACAAGGAAGCATAATGGATAAGCTTCGATATGACAGGTGACGTCACTCCGGTTTACAGCAATCAAAGAAGATGACATCATGGCGGTTTACCAATTTATGAGAAGATGTTAAAGATGAAGTTTTTGCTAAAGGATTGACATGAACCCGTTTAAATCAATCTGGGGCCTAATGTTGGGGATATTACTGCTGGGCGTAAACCAGCCTATATGGGCCGGGTCAACTTCATCAGTAGTTACTGCTGGGCGTAAACCAGCCTATATGGGCCGGGTCAACTTCATCAGTAGTTCAAGAGTGCTAAAGCCCAAGAAGATAGACGAGGGCCCAAGGCCCGTGGTCGATTTTAGACTTGTAGCTGTAAACCGGCATTTGTATATAAACTTGTATTGTAAGTTAGGAATAAGGAGAGACCAACCTGGATACGAATATGGACCGGTGTTGGGACTCTGTGAACCGACGGGCGTCACCCGTATATATAAGGGGACGACCCGGCGGCGGCTCAAGGAGGACAGACAACAACTCAAGACATAGGCGAAGCTTGTTTGCTCCCTAGTCATCGAAACCCCATCAATTCCATCACAACTAGACGTAGGCTTTTACCTTCATCGAAGGTGCCGAACTAGTATAAACTCTCTTGCGTCCCTGTGTCCGCTTTAACCCCTTCAAGCTAACCCGTCGCCATGGCTTCACGACTAAGTCCTTTCTCTAGGACATTTTCCATGACAAAACCACAACATGATTGCTGACGCATTGAGCAGGAAGGCTTATTGCAACAGTATGATTCTCAAGCCTTATCAACCCGAGCTTTGTGAAGCTTTTCGCAAACTTAATCTACAAGTTGTTCCTTAAGGTTTCCTCGCCAACCTTCAAGTCTCTCCTACCTTGGAAGACCAGATTCGCCAAGCTCAGCTTCTTGATGCTATGGTGAAAAAGGTGAAGATTGGGATTGCCAAGAGTCAACCCAAGTACAAGTGCTACCGCCTTGATGACAAGGACACTCTCTTCTTCGAGGATCATATTGTTGTGCCCAAAGGTGACCTTCGTAAAGTGATCATGAACGAGGCTCACAATTCTCTCCTCTCCATCCACCCTGGGAGCACGAAGATGTATCAGGACCTCAAGCAGGCTTATTGGTGGACTCGAATGAAGTGCGAGATCACTCAGTTCGTGAACGAATGTGATGTCTGCAGAAGAGTGAAGGAAGAACACCAAAGGCCAGCTGGTCTCCTCCAACCTCTTGCCATTCCAGAATGGAAGTTTGACCACATTGATATGGACTTCGTGACTCGGTTTCCAAAGTCCAAACATGGCAATGATGCTATATTCGTTGTCATCGACAAACTCACTAAAGTGGCTCACTTTCTGCCTATCAAAGAGTCTATCACCGCAGCTCAATTGGCGGAGCTCTATACCTCTCGAATTGTCTCTCTGCACGGTATTCCACAAGTGATCTCTTCAGACCATGGCAGCATCTTTACCTCCAAGTTTTGGGATTATTTTCAGAAGGCCATGGGCACCAACATCTGCTTCAGTACAGCTTTCCATCCTCAAACTAGCGGTCAAGTCGAGCGTGTCAACCAGATTCTTGAAGATATGCTCAGGGCTTGTGTGATCTCCTTCGGCATGAAGTGGGAGGATTGTCTTCCATATGCTGAATTCTCCTACAACAACAGTTTTCAAGCAAGTTCGGGCAAGGCCCCATTCGAAATTCTGTATGGCAGGAAGTGTCGTACCCCTCTCAACTGGTTTGAAACCGGTGAACGTCAACTCCTAGGAAATGACTTAATCACAGAGGCAGAGAAAATGTGCAAAGTCATTCGAGATAACCTCAAAGCAGCCCAATCGCGCCAGAAGAGCTATTATGATAGTAAGCACCGTGATTTGGCTTTCGAGATCGGAGATCATGTTTACCTCTGCGTCTCTCCTATGAAAGGTACTCGTCGCTTCGGTATCAAAGGGAAGTTTGCCCCCAGATACGTGGGACCTTTCAAGATCGTCAGCAAGAGAGGCGATCTCGCCTATCAACTCGAGCTTCCTTCAAACTTTGCAAATGTGCATGACGTGTTCCATGTCTCTCAGCTCCGAAAGTGCTTCAAGACTCCTGATCTCACCGTCAACTTCGAAGACATTGAGCTCCAAGAAGATCTCTCTTATCGTGAGCACCCCGTTGCTATTCTTGAAGAGACTGAACGCAAGACTCGCAACAAGTCAATCAAATTCCTCAAAGTAAAGTGGTCACACCATTCCGACCGTGAAGCCACCTGGGAACGCGAGGATCACCTCCGTTCTGAGTACCCGGTGTTCTTTCAGTCCTAGATCTCGGGACGAGATCCTTTCATAGTGGTGGAGTGTTGTAACACCCCGGATATGATTTGCCTAATATGTAATCCAACTCTTGACGTTTCCGGCGTTAAGTTATTTTATTTTCTCGGGTTCGGGTTTTTGTCTCCGTGTGTTGTTGTCGTTGTCATGCATCTCATATCATGTCATCATGTGCATTGCATTTGCATACGTGTTCGTCTCATGCATCCGAGCATTTTCTCCGTTGTCTGTTTTGCATTTCGGCGCTCCATTCTCCTCCGGTGGTCATTCGTACCTTTATTTCGTGTGTGGAGATTAAACATTTCCAGATTGGACCGAGACTTGCCATGCGGCCTTAATTTACTACCGGTAGACCGCCTATCAAGTTTCGTACCATTTGGACTTCGTTTGATGCTCCAACGGTTAACCGAGGGACCGAGAAGGCCTCATGTGTGTTGCAGCCCAACACCCCTCCAATTTGGTCCAAACCCCACCAAAACCCTTTCCATCATCTAGAGCGTTCGATCACGATCGCGTGGCTGAAAACCGCACCTCATTTGGACTCTCCTAGCTTCTCCTATGCCTATATAAAGACCCCCTCCGAAATTCTCCTTCTCCCCCCGAAACCCTAGATCCACCCACCTCGCGTGCATCGGACACGTCCGGCCGCAACCGGACACGTCCGCCGCCTCCGCCGACCAACCCAGTGCCGCCACCTGTCCCGAGGAGACCACATCGCTGCCGGCCCGCCCGGGCCCAGGCGGGGCCCCCCGGCCC
>NC_057794.1:577066873-577108007 GCF_018294505.1 Triticum aestivum
CCACCGCCCCGCCGCCCGACGCCCCATCGCCGGCGCCCCTCTCCGCCGCCTCCGCCGCACCGCCCAAGGCCGGCTCCGACCAACTCCACTCCGGCCGTCCCCGCGCCGAACCCCTCCTCCGGCGGTCTACTTCGTCTCCGGCGAGTTCGAGGACGATCCTCGGGAAGCGTGCAAATCTCACATCTAAACATCTCGGTTGACTTTTTGCCCCGAAACCCTAACTAAATTGCTAAGTTTGCCATGCCGTAACTTTGCATCCGTAGCTCCGTTTTGGGCATATAGCATATCAAAATGTTCGCCTCAGAGAGCACATCATTTCATCTCATTGCATCATTTTCATTTGAGTTCACCTTGATGCCCGAAATGCTGTTGGAAGAGTGCTATTTGAGATAATTGTCAGATCTGCTGCTCCAATTAGATATTTGTCATTTTTGCCATGATTATTGTGTGCATGATATGCCCCTGAGCTCTACATGTGTTTTGTTATATGTTTTGCCATCTTTCCAGAGGTGAAACCCATGTATTTTTGTGATGTGTGTGGTGACTAGCACAAGCTTGCAAAGTGGTGCATTCGTTAATGCTGATTTCAGGGACTTAGCAATTCCACTAAGTCCTTGATCTGTTTATCTCAATATGTCATATGTTCATGTTGTTTCCTAGTGATCCGTGCCTCTTTTGAGGATGATCAGTAAGGATGTTTTGTTAATATTGTAGTGCTTTATCCATACATGTCTTTGTTTGCAATTATGGAGCACCCTAGCTTGAGTCAATCGAGCTCTACTTTTCCTATTTCGTGAATCTGGGCAGATTGTCTACTTGTTAGCGATTTTGCCGAGGATGTTGTAGTTGATCCGTGCATGCTATGTTATTGTTCTTGCCATGTATAGCTTGTATAATGTGTATTCTCGATGGGTTTATGCTTAGATTGTCATGACATGCTCTGTAGTGAGTGCATCGAGCTCGTAAACATGCCTACTTGATATTTGTTTTACATGCTCCAGTTTTTCACTAAGTCTGTGATCTGATTATGTTTTTGCCATGTTCACATGCTTGCAATTGTATTTTCTGATCCCTTTTGACTCAAGTTCACTAAGGGACTTTTGTTAAGCTCTTTGAGTAGCCCCATGCCATGCTTTACTCTGCCATTTTCAGGCCCTGTAGCATATAGTTTTCATGCTCCAAAGTGTGCTACCTGATCTGAGATTCCAGACAAGTGTTAATTTCACTAAGTCTGAAATCTGTTTACCAAATGCATTTTTGCCATGCTTGTTTGAACCTGTTAATGGATGAATTGGCCATAGCTCAGTGTTCATCTTTTGTTAAGCATCATTAATGGATACCTTTCATGTATTTTGTTGCCATGTGTGAGTGATGTAGCATGTTCATCTTGTTGCATTTAGGTGGCTACTTGCTGTATATCGCAGACCGGTGCCATATTTGAATTGCTTGCCATTTCCAAACCGTGACTCCGATTCCGGCGTTCTTTATATCGTTTTCAAGCGATTTCATCCCACCTTTCCAGTGGCATACTTGGATTTCCATGTTGAGGCCAGGTTCATTCTTTCCTTGTCAAATCTTGCATATGCATCGCATATCGCATCCCGCATAGCATACCATGTTTGCATCATGTTGTTTGAGCTTTGCACGTGGTTGATTGTGTCTCTTGTTGCTTGTTTGTCTTGTTTGGGTAGAGCCGGGAGACGAGTTCGCTAACAAGGAGCCCGTTGAGTTTGCTTTCGAGGATCCAGTCAACTCTAACAACTTTGCAGGCAAGATGATCATACCCTCGAAATCACTTCTATCTTTGCTTTGCTAGATGCTCGCTCTTTTGCTATGCCTATGCTACGATGCCTACCACTTGCTTAGCATGCCTCCTAAATTGCCATGTCAAACCTCTAACCCACCATGTCCTAGCAAACCGTTGATTGGCTATGTTGCCGCTTTGCTCAGCCCCTCTTATAGCGTTGCTAGTTGCAGGTGAAGGTTGGAGACCGTTCCTTGTTGGAACATTATTTACTTGTTGGGATATTATTATATTATCTTGTTATCTTAATGCATCTATATACTTGGTAAAGGGTGGAAGGCTCGGCCTCTCGCCTAGTGTTTTGTTCCACTCTTGCCGCCCTAGTTTCCGTCATATCGGTGTTATGTTCCCGGATTTTGTGTTCCTTACGCAGTTGGGTGATAATGGGAACCCCTTGATAGTTCTCCTTGAATAAAGCTTTTCCAGCAATGCCCAACCTTGGTTTTACCATTTGCCACCTAGCCTCTTTTTCCCTTGGGTTTCCGGAGCCCGAGGGTCATCTTATTTAAACCCACCGGGCCAGTGCTCCTCTGAGTGTTGGTCCAAACTAGAGTCTTGTGCAGCGCCCCCTCAGGGAAACTTGAGGTTTGGTTTTAGTTGTATGGAGCGCTCATCTGAGTGTGCCCTGAGAACGAGATATGTGCAGCTCCTATCGGGATTTGTTGGCACATTTGGGCGGTGTTGCTGGATTTGTTTTAACTTGTCGAAGTGTCTTGTTGAACCGGATACCGAGTCTAATCGGAATGTCTCGGGAGGAGGTCTATTCCTTCGTTGACCGTGAGAGCTTGTCATGGGCTAAGTTGGGACTCCCCTGCAGGGATTTGAACTTTCGAAAGCCGTGCCCGTGGTTATGGGCAGATGGGAATTTGTTAATGTCCGGTTGTAGATAACTTGAACCTTAACTTAATTAAAATGAATCAACTGTGTGAGTTACCGTGATGGTCTCTTCTCGGCGGAGTCCGGGAAGTGAACACGGTGTTGGAGTAATGCTTGCCGCAGGTTATTCTCTAGTTATTCGTTCGCGCTTTGCCTTCTCTTATCGCTCTCTTTTACGAACAGGTTAGCCTCCATATATGCTAGTCGCTTGCTGCAGCTCCACATATTTTACCTTGCCTTACCTATAAGATTAAATAGTCTTGATCGCGAGGGTGCAAGATTGCTGAGTCCCCGTGGCTCACAGATTACTTCCAAACCAGATGCAGGGCCTGATGACTCCGTTCCAGATGACGCGCTTGAGCTCAAGTGGGAGTTCGACGAGGACTCACGCCGTTACTATGTGTCTTTCCCCGATGATCAGTAGTGGTGCCCAGTTGGGGCGATCGGGACCGTGTCGCATGTTGGGTTTATCTTTTATTTTGGCGCCGTAGTCGGGCCATGAGTGTTTGGTTGATGTAATGCTATTTATGTACTTTGATTGACGTGGCGAGTGTAAGCCAACTATGTATCTCCCCTTTTATTATCTATATATTACATGGGATGTTGTGAAGGTTGCCTAACTTGCAACATTGCTTTCAATGTGGTTATGCCTCTAAGTCGTGCCTCGACACATGGGAGATATAGCCGCATCGAGGGCGTTACACCTTCCAACTGTCTCGACCCATCAAAGTGAATAATCCAATAAGTGTTATCGGGCTTCTCTTCAGGTGCCTGTAGCTCTGTCCAGTCGTTGATGAAATCCACCAAAGCTTGAGACTTAATGGCAGTGCCGGTACGTACTTCAGACCATGAGGCCCGAGCTCGATGGCCCATTTGGCGACTCGTCCTGTAGCCTCTCTGTTCTGAATAATGTCTCCCAATGGGGCAGAACTTACCACAGTGATAGGGTGACCTTGGAAGTATTGCTTCAGCTTCTGGCTTGCCATGAACACCCCGTAAACAAGTTTCTGCCAATGAGGATATCTTTGTTTTGACTCGATGAGTACCTCACTGACATAATAAACCGGCCGTTGAATCGGATGTTCCTTACCAGCCTCCTTGCGCTCTACCACAATTGCCACACTGACGGCTCATGAATTAGCAGCCACATATAACAGCAAAGGCTCTTTGTCAATGGGAGCCGCAAGAACCAGCGGCTCAGATAACTGCCTCTTCAAATCCTCAAAAGCAGCATTAGCAGCATCACTCCAGACAAAGGTGTCTGCCTTCTTCATCAATTGATACAGCGGTAGGGCCTTCTCACCTAACCGGCTTATGAACCGTCTTAAAGAGGCAACACGACCCGCCAATCGCTGAACATCATTGATACATGCTGGTTTAGCCAAAGAAGTGATTGCCTTAATCTTCTCCGGATTAGCCTCGATGCCCGTGTTTGAGACCAAGAATCCCAAAAGCTTGCCTGCAGGCACACTAAATACACACTTCTCCGGGTTAAGCATCATTTTGTAAACCCGGAGATTGTCAAAGGTTTCTCTGAGATCAGATATCAAGGTTTCCGCCTCTCTGGATTTCACCACTATGTCATCCACATACGCATGAACATTGCGCCCAATCTGATTGTGGAGACAATTCTGTACACATCATTGATAAGTCGCCTGGGCACTCTTGAGCCCAAAAGGCATAGACACATAGCAGAAGGCTCCAAACGGGGTGATGAAAGCCGTCTTCTCCTAGTCCTTAACTGCCATCTTGATCTGATGATAACCAGAATAAGCATCCAAAAAGCTCAAACACGCACAACCTGCCGTAGCATAAATGATTTGATCAATACGGGGGAGAGCAAAAGGATCAGCCGGACAAGCCTTATTTAAGTTCGTGTAATCCACACACATCCGCCAGGTGCCGTTTTTCTTGAGTACGAGCACCGGGTTAGCCAACCACTCCGGGTGAAAAACTTCGACAATGAATCCAGCCGCCAAGAGCCGGGCGACCTCTTCTCCTATAGCTTTTCGTCGCTCTTCATTGAATCGCCGCAGAAACTGCCTGACCGGCTTATACTTCGGATCAATATTAAGAGTGTGCTCAGCGAGTCCTCTCGGTACACCCGGCATGTCAGAAGGTTTCCATGCAAAGATGTATCGGTTCTCACGGATGAACTCGATGAGCACGCTTTCCTATTTAGGATCCAAGTTGGCATTGATGTTGAATTGCTTAGATGAATCACCCGGAGTAAAATCAACAAGCTTAGTCTCTGCAGCCGATTTAAACTTCATGGCCGGGTCATGTTCCATAGTCGGCTTCTTGAGAGAAGTCATCCGCCGGGTCAATGTTATCTTGATAAAATTTGAGCTCCTCTGCTGCACAGACAGACTCGACATAAGCCGCATCGCCTTCTTCGCATTCCAGGGCCACCTTTCGGCTTCCATGCACAGTGATGGTACCCTTGTAACCCGGCATCTTGAGCTGTAAATAAACATAACACGGCCGCGCCATGAACTTGGCATAAGCCGGCCGCCCGAACAAAGCGTGATATGGACTCTTGATTTTTACCACCTCAAAAGTTAACTTTTCTGCCCTAGAATCATGCTCGTCTCCAAAGGCCACCTCTAGCTCAATCTTACCCACAGGATACGCCGATTTACCAGGCACCACCCCATGGAAGACGGTGTTGGAAGTCTTTAAATTCTTGTCAGTTAAGCCCATGCGCCAAAAGGTCTCGTAATAGAGGATGTTGATGCTGCTACCTCCATCCATGAGCACCTTAGTAAATTTATAACCACCAACCTGTGGTGCCACTACTAAGGCCAGTTGACCCGGATTATCAACCTGGGGAGGGTGATCCTCCCTGCTCCAGACAATAGGCTGTTCCGACCACCTCAAGTAACGAGGGACTGCTGGCTCAACAGAATTCACAACCCTCTTATGAACTTTCTGATCACGTTTACACAAACTTGTGGTGAACACGTGATACTGCCCACTGTTTAGCTATTTTGGATGACTCTGATAACCCGACTGCTGCTGCTGCTGACCTCCTTGACCAGACTGTTGTTGATTATAACCACCCTGGCTTCCCTGAAAGCCGGATCCTGAACCGCCGCCCGGGCCATGAAAGCCGCCAGCTCCTGAGCCGCCGCCTGGGCCTTGATTGCCATCAAACGTACTAGAATTCTTGAAAGCCTTTATGATTGCGCAATCCTTCCATAAGTGAGTCGCTGGTCGTTCCCGGGTGCCGTGTTTCGGGCAGGGCTCATTGAGTAATTGCTCAAGAGACGGGCCTGACCCGCCAAACTGGGGCAGCTTTCCTTTGCGCTTCTGATTGTTACCCTGTGCATTGGCCGCAAATTCCGGGTTGTCGTCCGCCTTACGCTTATTACCTCCTTGACTCGCCGGGTTATGCTGCTGACCCTTTTCATTGCCGTTCTTCTTTCCCTTCCCTATCTTTTTCTCATCAAACGCGGGATCCTTGGTAGTATCAGAATCGGCATACTTGACTAAAGCCGCCATTAGCATCCCCATATCGTTGCAATCACGCTTAAGGCGCCCCAGTTTCTGTCTCAGAGGCTCAAAACGACAATTCTTCTCCAGCATGAGAACTGCTGAGCCGGCATCCATCTTGTCAGACGAATGTATTATATCTTTGACACGGCGTACCCAATGAGTCGTAGATTCACCTTCCTCCTGCTTACAATTTGTCAGGTCCACAATCGACATAGACTGCTTGCAAGTGTCCTTGAAGTTCTGGATGAAACGGGCCTTTAGCTCCGCCCATGAACCAATGGAATTGGGTGGCAAACCCTTTAACCAAGAATGGGCCGTTCTGTCCAACATCATGGTGAAGTATTTAGCCATCGCTTCATCGCTAACCTCCAGCAGCTCCATAGCCATCTCGTAACTTTCAATCCACGCCCCAGGCTGTAAATCGGCCGTATAATTCGGCACCTTTCGAGGTCCCTTGAAATCCTTGGGCAGGCGTACATTACGTAGAGCCGGTATCAGACAAGGAACTCCTTCGGTTCTAGTAGCAACACCCGCCTCAACAGAAGCCGTCGGGTAAGCCGGTGAGTCCTGTTAGGCTGCTAGCTGAGCCGCTAGCTGAGCTGCCCGCTCGTCCTCCTACCGTATCCGATCCCGAACCGGGTTATACCCGCCGGGTTGGTTCCGGCGCTGAGCGCTACTTGACAAGGCCTCTGACTCCATGTGTCTACTGTAACTCAGGCTCCGGTTTTGACGAGGCGGAGCTAACCAGGGCAGAGGAGTTGAGTGAATCCTGTCCCGGCTGTAGGAGTAGGTCTCTTGCTGAGCCAGGGCTGTTTGGACAAGTTCCCTGATCTTCCTGGCTTCCACCGCTGTCGGATCATCACCATCTACTGAGAGAGCCGCCAAACATGCGGATGCTGCGACTAAGTTCTCCATGGGGTTGGAGAAGTGACCCTGTAGTATTGGCACGTAATGGGGCGGTGCCATATTGCCGTGAAGAGGCGCCGTCACCGGAGGCTGGACTGAGCCTCCCACTCCGGATGTCATAAACTGATTTGCACCTGGCGGGTTACTTGGGCCGGCCCCGGGTGTAGCAAAGAGATTCCAAGGATCATAAATCTGAGGTAAATGGGACTGAGTTTTCTGATGTCTCCTCCTCATTACCTCATTAGATGCGTTTAAGCTCAACGTGAGCTGCAAGGCCTCTGCCTGAAGTTGCTGCGCCCGCACGTCCAAAGTCGCCCGCTCTGTTGCTAATCTAGCGTCTTCAGCTGCTAAGATTTCCTTGGCCCGGGCGATCTCGTCGCGAACCTGTGCCACCTCTGCCTCATGCTCAGATTGGTTCGCAGGGATGACTGTAACAGTTAACAAAGCAGTAAGCTTATCCATGAGATCCATCAGCACCTGAGCCGGTGAGCGCACAGGGCCTCCTGCCCCGGCTGCTCCTAACCCGAACGTTATCGCCGCTGAGGCCGTAGAATTTTGGCCGGGTTGAGTACCAGCCATGAAGACTCCTGCCCAGTTTGGCGACTCTGAGGGGTCCGGAATAGTGCTGCCATCGGAACAGCCCCCAAGCACACCATCCTGAACTTGATACAGCGAATCTGTTGAGCCGGCGGACGAATCACCGTCAGAGAGGACGGCCGGCTCACCATCACCTTCAGATCCTTCAGGAAGTTCACCTTCGTGGATGCAACCCACAAAGTCATGCTTCACGACGGGTTGAGCTCGGGCGGGTTTCGCACGCTGAGCCGTCTCGATGAGGTCGGTGCAGCTGTCCGACTCAGGGCCCGGCTCACCAATCCGGCCGATGAAGACGTGAATTCTGCCAAAGGGGACCCGGTATCCGTACTCAATTGAGCCGGCGTCGAGGCCCCATCCTTCGTCGTTGATGTAGATCTTGCCGCGATGACTCTTGGTCATCCGGCCAACTGCGTATCCCTTGAGCCCCTCGAAGCTGCCCTTCAAGAACTCAAATCCACCGTGCGCCCGCCCCACGGTGGGTGCCAACTGTCGTGGAATTGTCACGGCAGATGTCCTCTTGCAAGGACTTAATCGTGGAGCCATCGCAGCTAGGAAGCTTGAAGGGGTTAATCGGGACAAAGAACACGCGAGGTTTATACTAGTTCAGCCCCTTACGGTGAAGGAAGGCCTACGTCTAGTTGGGTTGGAATTGCTGGAGGTTTCGATCACTAGGGAGCGAGATACGCTATACCCGGTTCTCGCTTTGTTGTTTCTTACCCTAAGCCGCCAGCGGGTCGTCCCCTTATATACACAGGTCGACGCCCTACGGCTTACAGAGTCCCGGCCGGCTCATAAGCAGTGTCCGGCTTGGTGACTAGTTACTTCTACCTTACAATACAAGTCACGCCCTCATGGCGGTTTATCACCGTGGGCCATAAATCGCCTGTGGGCCTTTAGACCCTTTACTGAACCGCCATCTTCACGTCTTGGTCTTGGGCTTCAGATGGGCTTCTCTTTGCGTAATCCGGCCCCTCCTGGGCGGCTTACATAAATAGTTATATCCCCAACAACTTCACTCTGAAATTCTTTGAACTTTTCAAATGTTCCAGATTTATGTTTCATTAAGAAGATATACCCATATCTGCTCAAATCATCTGTGAAGGTGAGAAAATAACGATACCCGCCGCGAGCCTCAACTTTCATCGGACCACATACATCAGTATGTATGATCTCCAACAAATCTGTTGTTCTCTCCATTGTACTGGAGAACGGTGTTTTAGTCATCTTGCCCATGAGGCATGGCTCGCAAGTACCAAGTGATTCATAATCAAGTGATTCCAAAAGTCCATTAGTATGGAGTTTCTTCATGCGCTTTACACCAATATGAACTAAACGGCAGTGCCACAAATAAGTTGCACTATCATTATCAACTCTGCATCTTTTGGCTTCAATATTATGAATATGTGTATCACTACTATCGAGATTCAACAAAAATAGACCACTCTTCAAGGGTGCATGACCATAAAAGATATTACTCATATAAATAGAACAACCATTATTCTCTGATTTAAATGAATAACCGTCTCGCATCAAACAAGATCCAGATATAATGTTCATGCTCAACGCTGGCACCAAATAACAATTATTTAGGTCTAAAACTAATCCCGGAGGTAGATGTAGAGGTAGCGTGCCGACTGCGATTACTTCAACTTTGGAATCATTTCCCACGCGCATCGTCACCTCGTCCTTAGCGAATCTTCGCTTAATTCGTAGTCCCTGTTTTGAGTTGCAAATATTAACAACATAACCGGTATCAAATACCCAGGTACTACTGCGAGCATTAGTAAGGTACACATCAATAACATGTATATCACATATACCTTTGTTCACCTTGCCATCCTTCTTATCCGCCAAATACTTGGGGCAGTTCCGCTTCCAGTGACCAGTCTGCTTGCAGTAGAAGCACTCAGTCTCAGGCTTAGGTCCAGACTTTGGTTTCTTCTCTTGAGCAGCAACTTGTTTGTTGTTCTTTTTGAAGTTCTCCTTCTTCTTCCCTTTGCCCTTTTTTCTTGAAACTGGTGGTATTGTTGACCATCAACACTTGATGATGTTTCTCGATTTCTACCTCCGCAGCCTTTAGCATTGCAAAGAGCTCGGGAATTGTCTTATTCATCCCTTGCATATTATAGTTCATCAGGAAGCTCTTGTAGCTTGGTGACAGTGATTGAAGAATTCTATCAATGACACTATCATCCGGAAGATTAACTCCCAGTTGAATTAAGTGATTGTTATACCCAGACATTTTGAGTATATGTTCACTGACAGAACTATTCTCCTCCATCTTGCAGCTGTAAAACTTATTGGAGACTTCATATCTCTCAATCCGGGCATTTGCTTTAAAATATTAACTTCAACTCCTGAAACATCTCATATGCTCCATGACGTTCAAAATGTCGTTGAAGTCCCGGTTCTAAGCCGCAAAGCATGGCACACTAAACTATCGAGTAGTCATCAGATTTGCTCTGCCAAACGTTCATAACATCTGGTGTTGCTCCTACAGCTGGTCTGGCACCTAGAGGTGCTTCCAGGATGTAATTCTTCTGTGCAGCAATGAGGATAATCCTTAAGTTACGGACCCAGTCCGTGTAATTGCTACCATCATCTTTCAACTTTGCTTTCTCAAGGAACGCATTAAAATTCAACGGAAGAACAACATGGGCCATCTATCTACAACAACATAGACAAGCAATATACTATCAGGTACTAAGTTCATGATAAATTTAAGTTCAATTAATCATATTACTTAAGAAGTCCCACTTAGATAGACATCCCTCTAATCATCTAAGTGATCACGTGATCCAAATCAACTAAACCATGTCCGATCATCACGTGAGATGGAGTAGTTTCAATGGTGAACATCATTATGTTGATCATATCTACTATATGATTCATGCTCGACCTTTCGGTCTCAGTGTTCCGAGGCCATATCTGTATATGCTAGGCTCGTCAAGTTTAACCTGAGTATTCCGCGTGTGCAACTGTTTTGCACCAGTTGTATGTGAATGTAGAGCTTATCACACCCGATCATCACGTGGTGTCTCAGCATGAAGAACTTTCGCAGCGGTGCATACTCAGGGAGAACACTTATACCTTGAAATTTAATGAGAGATCATCTTATAATGCTACCGTCGATCTAAGCAAAATAAGATGCATAAAAGATAAACATCACATGCAATCAATATAAGTGATATGATATGGCCATCATCATTTTGTGCTTGTGATCTCCATCTCCGAAGCACCGTCATGATCACCATCGTCACCGGCGTGACACCTTGATCTCCATCGTAGAATCCTTGTCGTCTCGCCAACTATTGCTTCTACGACTATCGCTACTGCTTAGTGATAAAGTAAAGCAATTACAGGGTGATTGCATTGCATACAATAAAGCGACAACCATATGACTCCTGCCAGTTGTCGATAACTCGGTTACAAAACATGATCATCTCATACAATAAAATATAGTATCATGCCTTGACCATATCACATCATAACATGCCCTGCAAAAACAAGTTAGACGTCCTCTACTTTGTTGTTGCAAGTTTTACGTGGCTGCTACGGGCTGAGTAAGAACCGTTCTTACCTACGCATCAAAAACCACAACGATAGTTCATTAAGTTAGTGTTGTTTTAACCTTCTCAAGGAATGGGCGTAGCCAGTGGCGGAGCTAGGAAAATTGTATGACAGGGGCCGACTAAAGAGCACAACACTTTTGTACAGAAATTTTTGCAAAAAAATGAAACAAACAAAGTGTCAAAATATACTTCATTAATTATACCACCATTCATTGTCGACAGCAAAAGGATGTACACTTCTCAAATTGGTCATCGCCCAAAAGAAAAATCTAGACAACAAAAGATAGACGAACAAACTAGTTTTAGGTAAATGGCACTCGACGTGACGATTCATCGAACTCATCTATAATTGCATTTGTTGATATTCCAGCCGCAATTTCCTTTTCAATATAAATTACGAGGCAATCCCTTAGAAATCCATCTTCCATTTTAGTCCGAAGCCTTGTCTTCACAAGTTTCATGGCAGAAAATGCACGTTCTGTCGTTGCCGTTGAAACCGATAGAGTAAGAACAAGTCGAATCAGTCTGTTCATGAAGAAATAGTTAGTACAGTACTAATACCAACTAATACATAATTCACGGAGGGAAAATCAACTAATAGATAAGAGGAGAAATTATATACCTATCAATCAAATGATATTCATCCGATTTCCTGGTTGCTGCAAGTTGTTGACAAAGTTCTGATATACTTGTCAAATTTTGAAACTTTGGGTTAGTGGGTACAACATTTTCATAATGTCGCAACTGACACCTTAGATTGTTCCTTTCTTGTTCTTCAAAATCAGCTGCATAGAATTTTGATGCTAGAGAACATATATTATCAATGTTAAATGATCTGAATGAATTACTAGGGTCCAAGGAGGTGCACAAAATTAGAAGCTTTGTTGCTTGTTTGTTGAATCTACAATTCAACTCTTGTGCTTGCTGATCAACGACAACCATGAAAACGTCACACCGGTAATGATGCTCAACTGTAGTCTCATCATCCGCACGTGAGTTAATGAAATCCACATAGAGGTCATCGAAATGTGGTGTTGGAACTCCATGTTTCCCACAAAATGAAAGCATATCAGCTTTAAGCTTGTTCCAACCATTATCTCTTAGTTCCTGAATCAACACTTTCGTAGTTTTAACATCATCCATGGCATTCACAATATCTTGAGATTTTTGTTGCAACTTTTTGCATAGCAAGTCTGTGATTCCCATAAGTTCTTTCATGACATGAAGACCAAATATGAAGTCAAAAGACATCATCAACTTAACAGCACCATAAGCCTTTGCTCGTGCTGAAGGTGAGGTACCTGAACCTTTGGCAGTAGCAATGCTTTTAAGTACCAAGAATGTAGGTTTGTATAGTTTCAAAAGGCTGCAGATAGAAGCATAGTGAGAACTCCACCTAGTGTCACAAGGCCGCTGCAAAGTTCCTACTTGATTAGCCCCACTTCTGGTTTCAAGCTCACTAAGCTCAATTAGATGCTCCATTTCAGTCACTTGATTAACTTGCAGCTCATCATTTCTCTTGCTTGAAGACACAACCATGTTGACAACAAGAGCAAGATGATCGAAAAAGGTGTGAACATCGGCTACTTCTTTAGATGCAGCAACAAGAGCAAGCTGCAATTGATGAGCAAAATAGTGAATGTAATATGCGTAAGGACACTCTTCCATGAACTTGGCTTGTAGACCATTCCACTCTCCACGCATGTTACTAGCACCATCATACCCCTGTCCACGAATATTGTTCACAACTAATCCATGTTGAGCCAAAACAGAAGATAACTTCTCTTTTAGAGTAGTTGAAGATGTATCGGAGACATGAACAATATCAAGAAAACGTTCACGAGTGAAACCAGGTTTGTCCACAAAACGAATAACCACTGTCATTTGCTCTCTTTTGGATTCATCTCTTGACTCGTCTACAAGCAAGCAGAACTTTGCATCCCCAATTTCTTTACAAATTTATTTTTGCACATTAAAAGCAATCATATGCAGAAGTTCTTTCTGAATTGTAGGTGAGGTATACTTAGCATTCCCTGGAGCATTACCCAATACAACTGCACCAATTTCCTCATCATAAGAAGCTACCAATTTGACCATTTCAAGAAAATTACCTTGGTTCCTTGAATCAAGACTTTCATCATGCCCAGGGAAGGGGCAAGCTTGGAATGCTAACCACCGTAGTGCATCGATTGTTACTCTAAGACGAAGCCTATTCTTCTTGATGTCCTCTTCTGTTTGCTTCACCACTAATTGTTCCATATGTCATTTCTTATTCTTCAAATTATCATAACATTTGACAGCAAAACTATGAGCGGATTTACTATCCTTTCCCATGTGAGTCAAGAATGCGCATTTGTTTCCATCATTAACTCGCTTCCATTTTCTGAATCCTTGCACTGTAAACACATTAGACCCTTTTTCCAAGTGGCTTCTTATAAAACAAAAAGCATGGAAAACAATAGACTGCATCTTTCAATGGTGAATATTCCAACCAAGGGAAGGATTTAAACCAATGATACTGAAACTTGCGTTGATGGACTACTGAATCGTCAAGAGGGTACTCATCCATTTCAATCTGATATGCTCCATGCTTCATATATGCATTACGATCTTGTTCTTGAGCATTAGGAGGATAATCCCAAATTTGGCATCGCAAACCCGGATCCCTTTCTACTATCAGAACAGAAGCATCATCGTTCCCTCCCTCTCTCTGAACCTCAGGCGGTGTTGATGTTGCAATTTCTTCTTCTACCGCTGGTTCTTGTTCATCCACCAAGTGAGGGCTGGCCCCCAAATTATTTTCTACAGAAGCATCAACTCTTGCTTTCTTCTCAAAAAAGGAATGCATTGTTACAGACTTTCTTTTATGTTTGACCATGATTATTCTGTACAAATTGAACAGAATCAACTATTAGAAACTCACCTATTTAGAGAAATTAACAATCCAAAACAAAACAAATGCCAGATCTGAAATTTAGATGTGAGAAAGAGAGAGGAACTGGGAAGAATTTGTACCTCGAAGAAGAGCAACAGACAGCCGACGGGAGAGGAACTGAGATAGATTTGGGACCTGGCCGCCTCGCTGGCTGTCTCCTTGGAGGGTTCGAGCATGGGGCGGAGAGGCCGGGAGGGGAGGGGACTAAAGAGAGCCAAAGAAATTTGGGGAAGAGGATTCACGTGTGTTGGAGAAGAAACAGGGGCGATGGGCTGGGCTGCCTCACCTCACGGGTTCTCTTGGGATATACTCCCTCGGTTTCCTTTTACTCCGCATATAAGATTTGGTCAAAGTCAAACTACACAAATTTTGATCAAATTTATATTAAAAAATATGAACATCTACAATACTAAAACTATATAGTATGAAAATACATTTTCTTGGTGCATCTGATAATATTGATTTCATATTGTGAATGTTTATATGTTTTAATATAAAGTTAGTCAAACTTTACAAAGCTTAACTTTGACCAAATCTTATATGCAGACTAAAGAAACGGAGGAAGTACTAGAATACTAATGGGAAAAGTCAAAGATTGAGCTTAGGATTTATCGTGGCAACTATTACTGAATGCTGACTTGCTATTGGGGTGGCCAGACCTGCGGAATACATTGTTTTGGGCACAAAAAATCACTGATGTAATGAGTATATTAGCTTGTTGGCCCGGGCCCGGGCCCCTGCTGGCCCCCCCTGTGGCTCCTTCATTGGGCGTAACCACACTCGATTCAACTAAAGTTGGAGAAACTGACACCCGCCAGCCACCTATGTGCAAAGCACGACGGTAGAACCAGTCTCGTGTAAGCGTACGCGTAATGTCGGTCCGGGCCGCTTCATCCAACAATACCGCCGAACCAAAGTATGACATGCTGGTAAGCAGTATGACTTGTATCGCCCACAACTCACTTGTGTTCTACTCGTGCATATAGCATCTACGCATAAAACCAGGCTCGGATGCCACTGTTGGGGAACGTAGTAATTTCAAAAAAATTCCTACGCACACATAGGATCATGGTGATGCATAGCAAAGAGAGGGGAGAGTATTGTCCACGTACCCTCATAGACTGAAAGCGGAAGTGTTAGCACAACGCGGTTGAGAACGTATGGCACCCCTGAGTTCAGCACATGTTCAACTCGATGAAGTCCCGCGAACTCCGATCCAGCAGAGCTTCACGGGAGAGTTCCGTCAGCACGACGGCGTGATGACGGTGATGATGTTGCTACCGACGTAGGGCTTCGCCTAAGCACCGCTATGATATGACCGAGGTGGAATATTATGGAGGGGGGCACCGCACACAGTTGGAATAGATCAATAGATCAACTTGTGTGTCTAGAGGTGCCCCCTGCCCCCGTATATAAAGGAGCAAGGGGGTAGAGGCGGCCGGCCAGGGAGGGCGCGCCAAGGGGAGAGTCCTACTCCCGGTGGGAGTAGGACTCCTCCTTTCCTAGTAGGAGTAGGAGAAGGGGGGAAGGAGGAGGTGGAGAGAAGGAAGGAGAGGGGGCCCGCCCCCCTTCCCTTGTCCAATTCGGACTGGGGCAAGGGGGGCCGCGCGCCACCTCTTGGATGCCCTCTCTCTTCTCCACTAAGGCCCAATAGGCCCATTACTTCCCCCGGGGGGTGGGTGGGTCCGGTAACCCCCGGTACTCTAGTAAAATTCTGATTTCACCCGGAACACTTTCGATATCCAAATATAGGCTTTCAATATATCAATCTTTATGTCTCGACCATTTCGAGACTCCTCGTCATGTCCGTGATCATATCCGGGGCTCCGAACTACCTTTGGTACATCAAAACATAAAACTCATAATACCGATCGTCATCTAACTTTAAGCGTGCGGACCCTACGGGTTCGAGAACTATGTAGACATGACCGAGACATGTCTCCGGTCAATAACCAATAGCGGAACATGGATGCTCATATTGGCTCCTACATATTCTACGAAGATCTTTACCGGTCAAACCGCATAACGACATACGTTGTTCCCTTTGTCATCGGTATGTTACTTGCCCAAGATTCGATCGTCGGTATCTCAATACCTAGTTCAATCTCGTTACCCGCAAGTCTCTTTACTCGTTCCGTAATACATCATCCTGTAACTAACTTATTAGTTACAATGCTTGCAAGGCTTATAGTGATGTGCATTACTGAGTGGGCCCAGAGATACCTCTCCGACAATCGGAGTGACAAATACTAATCTTGAAATACGCCAACCCAACAAGTACCTTTGGAGACACCTGTAGAGCACCTTTATAATTATCCAGTTACGTTGTGACGTTTGGTAGCACACAAAGTGTTCCTCCGGTAAACGGGAGTTGCATAATCTCATAGTCATAGGAACATGTATAAGTCATGAAGAAAGCAATAGCAGAATACTAAACGATCAAGTGCTAAGTTAACGGAATGGGTCAAGTCAGTCACATCATTCTCCCTAATGATGAGATCCCGTTAATCAAATGACAACTCATGTCGATGGCTAGGAAACATACCTATCTTTGATCAACGAGCTAGTCAAGTAGAGGCATACTAGTGACACTCTGTTTGTCTATGTATTCACAAAAGTATTATGTTTCCAGTTAATACAATTCTACCATGAATAATAAACATTTATCATGATATGACGAAATAAATAATAACTATTATTGCCTCTAGGGCATATTTCCTTCAAAACGATTACGATATCCGTCTACGGACGCGTAGCCAGCCATCCAATCATGTACCTCAAATGTCTATATACATTTCAAATTGAATTCGAACAAACTAGACGCTTGTCATGCAAACCGGATGATTTTCATCTAAACCGACCAGATTCATTAGATTTTTGACATATTTCAAGTAAACAGAAGAGGACGACACTTATTTAACCTAGTCTAAATCTTCGCCAACCGTGGAGGGCATTTGTGTTCCATGTCCTATCTTTCCCATGTCTAGCAACCTCAATGGCCTTGAGCCTCGGGAAATGAAGTTGCAGGAAGGGAAGAGTAGTAAGTGGGACATGAGACGTAGCCGTGTCCGTCCACCTCCCACTCTTCCTCGTCGGAGTCTGCCGCATGGACGCAAACATATGTGGATGGGGCGGCCTCGTGCTCGTTGCGGCCGAGCACGAACCACGTGCCCAACACGAAGTTGACGACGCCCGCGGTGGCCCACATCTACTCTTTTTCCGCCTCCGCGTCGATCTCCGCGAGCAGGGCATCTGTATCCGCCCACATGATGCGAAGCCGTCATCGCTCACGGCGGGTGTCGCAGGCGCTATTCTTGGTCTCGTACATCACCCACTGCTAATCTAGGAAGCCTGGACCCTCCGCGACCATAGCCGCGACGACATCATCATTCACCGGCTCACCAAAAATTTCCTTCCACGAGCCGACGCTCGTCGAGGTTCCGGAGGTTGTAGCATTGCTCCTACTACGCCTAACGGACCTCGACATCGGTGGCGCTGGCTGCTATTCTGCCATGACGGCGTTGATCGTGGGTGGGGCGCTGACCCGTTGTCGGACGCCTCATCCATCATCTGGTCATCATCGCTGACCTCCAGCGAGCTCGTCGGTAAGCCAACCTCCGTTCATCGCGCATGACGGGCATGCCAGCCAGTCGCTAGGTCGACGAACTCCTGCTTTTGTTCCGTCGAGAGGATCTCCCACATCACTCTAGAGCTTGCGATCATAGCGAACATGGTGCGGTGCTCATCGTGCCGGGCAAGGCCACGTTTAAATAGCGGGTGTCGGCCAGACCAAGAGGCGGGTTGCGTTAATGCGGATGTTGGAGTGGATTTCTTATCCGCCGCGCCTATTTAATGCCGACAGGCGGATGAACGGGCATTTGATTTGAATGCGATAGAAAATTGTCCCGTCTTGTCACATGTCTCCGGCATTGAACATGTGGAAAAGGCCGCCATGAATTTGGGCGCGGGGAGTAGAGGCACCTGTCCAGCATGGAGGTGTTGAAAGGGGATTTCCAGCGGGTGACCGCTAACTAGTTTTTCCTTTTTCTGAACTTCGTTAATCACCTCGCTTCGCTCCTCACAGCCGGCTGCTTATCCCTTCGCGCTACGGAAGCAGCGGCCACCATGGCGCCAGCGCCTCCCCCAAACCTCCGCTAAACCCCGGGGCCATGCCCGCCGCCTCCTCGTCCACCACCATCGCCGGCTCCCAAAATGCCTCCTCCGCCCACGGCCAGGCCGCACCCAAACCCTCCTCTCCTCCTCGCCCCCCTCCGCTCCCCGCCCGCGCGCCACCTGGCCCCGCGGAGTAGGCGCCTCAGCTCCTCCACCACCCGCGTGGCCGTCTCGCCGTCGCCGCCGCCTCCGTCGTCGGCGACCTCCACGACGCCCTCCGACACGAGCGCGGCGCTGCGGGCGCTCTGCGTGCACGGCCAGCTGCCGCAGGCGCTCTGGCTGCTCGAGTCCTCCCCGGAGCCGCCCGACGAGGATGCCTACGTGGCGCTCTTCCACCTCTGCGAGTGGCGCCGGGCCTCGGACGCCGGGATGCGCGCCTGCGAGCACGCCGACGCCGCGCACCCCACCTTCGGCCTCCGCCTCGGCAACGCCATGCTCAGCATGCTCGTCCGCTTCGGCGAGTCGTGGCACGCCTGGGGCGTGTTCGCCAAAATGCCCCAGCGGGACATCTTCTCCTGGAACATCATGGTGGGCGGCTACGGCAAGGCCGGGTTCCTGGAGGAGGCGCTGGACCTGTACCACCGGATGCTCTGGGCCGGGGTCAGGCCCGACGTCTACACCTTCCCCTGCGTGCTGCGCACCTGCGGGGGCGTCCCCGACCTGAGGATGGGGAGGGAGGTGCACGCCCATGTCCTGAGGTTCGGGTTCGGGGTCGAGGTCGACGTGCTCAATGCGCTCGTGACCATGTATGCCAAGTGCGGGGACGTCGGGGCAGCACGGAAGGTGTTTGATGGTATGGCCTTGACTGACTGCATCTCGTGGAATGCGATGATCGCTGGGCATTTTGAGAATCATGAGCGGGAGGCGGGGCTGGAGTTGTTCCTTAACATGCTGGAGAATGAGGTGCAGCCGAATCTCATGACGATAACCAGTGTGACTGTTGCGTCCGGATTGCTGTCTGACCTTGATTTTGCAAAGGAAATGCATGCGTTAGCGGTAAAAAGAGGTTTTGCCACTGATGTTGCGTACTGCAACTCTTTGATTCAGATGTATACTAGTCTTGGGAGGATGGGGGAAGCATGCACGATATTCTCAAGAATGGAGACCAGAGATGCCATGTCATGGACAGCCATGATATCAGGGTATGAGAAAAACGGCTTCCCAGACAAAGCTCTTGAAATGTATGCACTGATGGAAGTAAATAATGTAAGTCCTGACGATGTCACTGTGGCAAGCGCTCTTGCTGCCTGTGCTTCCTTGGGGCGAGTAGATGTTGGCATCAAGCTGCATGAGATTGCTACGAGCAAGGGCTTCATCAGGTACATTGTAGTTGCAAATGCACTCCTTGAAATGTATGCAAAGTCCAAGCACATTGATAAAGCTATTGAAGTTTTTAAGTACATGCCTGAAAAGGATGTAATATCATGGAGTTCAATGATCGCGGGCTTTTGCTTTAACCATAAGTGCTTTGAGGCTCTGTTCTGTTTCCGGCATATGCTGGCAGATGTAAAACCCAATTCTGTTACTTTCATTGCTGCTCTTGCTGCTTGTGCTGCTACTGGATCTTTGAGGTATGGTAAAGAGATTCATGCACATGTTTTAAGGCGAGGTCTGGCATCTGAAGGTTATGTACCCAATGCTCTTCTGGACTTGTATGTGAAATGTGGCCAGACAGGCTATGCTTGGGCACAGTTCAGTGCACATGGTGAAAAGGATGTTGTATCATGGAATATCATGCTTGCTGGTTTTGTTGCTCATGGACATGGAGATATTGCTTTATCATTCTTCGATGAGATGTTAGAAACTGGAGAGCATCCGGATGAAGTTACATTTGTTGCTCTATTGTGTGGTTGTAGTAGGGCTGGAATGGTTAGTCAAGGTTGGGAACTTTTTCACCGCATGACTGAGGAATACTCAATTGTTCCAAATCTCAAGCACTATGCATGCATGGTGGATTTACTGAGCCGTGTTGGGAGATTAACAGAAGCTTACGACTTCATAAATAGAATGCCCATCACACCAGATGCTGCTGTATGGGGAGCCTTGTTGAACGGATGTCGGATACACCGGCATACTGAACTTGGGGAGCTTGCTGCCAAATTTGTCCTTGAGTTGGAACCCAATGATGCTGGATATCATGTTCTTTTGTCTGATTTATATGCTGATGCTGGCAAATGGGCTGAAGTGGCTAGAGTGAGAAAAACCATGCGAGAGAAGGGATTGGAGCAAGACTATGGGTGTAGCTGGGTTGAGGTTAAAGGAGATATCCATGCATTTCTTACAGATGATGAATCACACCCGCAGATGAAAGAAATAAGTGCTGTTCTACATAGCATATATGAGCGGATGAAAGCATCTGGTTTTGATCCTGTTGAATCTTATTCTTTAGAAGATAAAGAAGTATCCAAGGATGATGTTTTATGTGGCCACAGTGAAAGAGTAGCTGTCGCTTTTGGTCTGATCAATACCACACCTGGCACCTCTATTTTTGTCACAAAGAACCAGTACACTTGCCATAGCTGTCACGGTATACTGAGGATGCTTTCTAAGATTGTTCGCAGAGAGATAACTGTCAGGGACACCAAGGAATTCCACCATTTTAGGGATGGAAGTTGTTCATGCGGAGGTTCAGGCTAAGAAGACTATAACATGCGGTCATGTGCTAATCTCACGTCAGTTCCGAATCACCAGTACATAAGTCTTTGGCAACAAGCATTGTGAACTTGATATATATAGTCACTAGCAAGTAGAAGGATAGCTTCGATACGGCAACATGCCCACCATCAGGCTGCTTGCTGCTTAGATAAACATAGCTTATGTTTTGGGTTATGCGTAGAAGCTCCATGCAAATTTACAGCTTGGTACATGACAAAAGATGGTGAAAAGTTATCGGAGATGCTGGGAATTCAGTTCCAATATATCTTGACCTCACAGAAAGTAATTTATTTTCTCTCTTTTTATCAGTTCAGTCACAGAAGGGTCCTAATATTTCTTTCTTAATATGTTGTATTGTTCCTTGCAGTCTCCTGAAGTAATGCTTCTTGGAGATGATATTTGCTTCCAACAACTTGCCAAAAGAAATATCAAGTAAGCTTATTCCAGCAAGGAAGGGCAGAGTAGTGGATTGCATACTGTTTTGCCGAATAGGAGTAACTGTAATTGTAATGCCTGTCAAATGTCAACTATAGGCTGTATAATGGTTGAGCTGCACTTCTTTTGCTGATTTTATGTTAGTAATAGTGTACATGATATGCCAGTGTGGACTGAGCACTAGCTCAGTGGTCGGGCATTGTCTAGTGCTCTAACTCGGCCGGGTTTGAGACCTCACAGGAGCAAATATTGCAACTGAGTTTCTCGCTTGTAATTGGAAAACATGATGCTAAGGCATTCAGAATAATAATAATAACATATTGGTGACTTGAATTACTAGCAAGTAGAATGACAGTTTCGATATGGCAACATGCTCACCAGCAGGCTGCTTGCTGCTTAGATAAACATACTCCCTGTATCCCTTAATATAAGACGTTTTTGCAGTTCAGAAACAGAGGTAGTAGCTTATATTTTGGGTTATATGTAGAAGCTCCATGCAAATTTACAGCTTGGTACATGACAAAAGATGGTGAAAAGTTATCCAAGATGCTGGGAATTCAGTTCCAACATATCTTGAGCTCACAAAAAGTAATTTATCTTTTCTCGGAAAAAAATTGTGACTTGAATTACACTTGGACCTAAGATGTCCATAAACCTGGAAAATGTGAAGTACACCTCCTCGGTGACTCATTTAGGAACCGTCAGAATTTTTTTCCCTTTTGCTTTTTTGCAACTGTCAGTATGGTTGCCAAGACTGGCCCATATCAGATTTTGCAGCATAGTCTCAAACCAGTTTGGCAAGTGGGCCAAAAGTATATTCACAACTTTATGTTCATAACTGAAGTGATCTTGGCTTCTTTCATTTTGACATGCATCTCTTATAAGTTACAACACATAATGTCATCATTTCATCCCATTTATCATACTTCAGCACATTATCCTGATGGATTAGTACTGACCCTGTATTGATGTTTGGGTCTTGACATTGAGATAGTTCACTGTGCTTGTGACATGCATCTCTTAGAAGTTTCAACACATAATGTAATCGTTTCATCACATTTGTCATATTTCAGCACATTATACTGATGTATCAGTACTGGCCCTGTATAGATGTTTGGGTCTTGACATTGAGATAGTTTGTTGTGCTTGTTTCAGCAACAGTACTTGGGCAAAGACCAAACCTCCCTTAGAAGCTGAGAGCACTTTGTATTTGAGCACATTATACTAGTGGATTAATACTGAATTTTTCCGTGGCAATGTATGAAATATTTCTTGAGAACTCTGTGCTCAGCTACAATAGTGACATCCACAGAACAAAGGTATCCATATATGTTTTCTGACCTTGTTGAGTGGGGAACGACAAGCAGCTGACTGTTGTAATCCAAACCTTGGCAGCTGATACAGTATTGTGGATCGCCACTTGCAAGTTTGCTCTGTAAATTAAACTGTCCATCGGTGTACTTTTATTGTACTGTGTAATTCTGTACACTTTTAACTCTTGTGCCTGAAGCTGCTGCTACAATCTCAATACAACAGCTACACGATGCTACTGTCTAACCATATATAGAGTGTATATGCAGACAGAATCTTTATCAGGTTGTACCCTTTGATGCTTCTTAACACCTAATCGAACTTGAGCAGGTCCTTTGTTCTTAAAAATCAAGTGCATTGTTGATTGTCGAGAAAAAAATCCATTTACTTGTCAATTCATGGTGTTTGATGCAACCTGTAGGTTTTATAATGATGTTGTACTAGAAAGGTGTAACATAGAACCCCACAGTTGATATGCCGAGTTGTTGCATTGGCTGGTTCAGGATCTTCGACCAACCCTTGTATTGTCAAGTGTCAACTGTCATTGAATTATGCTATCTTTTTCATGCTGCTGCTGATGAATTATGTACTGATTCTGAACCTTTTTCTTTCTTTTTTTCAGATGCATGGGGAGCATTATCCAGAAACCACCAACACTTTGTGCCGCCACCAGAGTTTGTCTGTGTATGAATGAACATCCCACGCTTTCAGGTGATGCTCCTGCAGTCCTGTTTAATATCAGATTGTCATCCTCATCCGGCAGCAGCGCAGTTCATCCACAACACAGGTGATGCTCCTGCAGTCATGTTTACCAATACATCCTTGACCGAAATAAGTTGTCTATAAAAAAAAACTGTGGCATCAAGAGACATGCATGTAACAAACAAGCAGTAGTATTAGGGAAACTCAAGATATTATTAGACATATGGTCCAGACAAGGAAAAAACCCCAACTGGACCAACTAACAACCAGGGAAACCAATACACAACTAAACCGTACAATCTATTATGATTTCTACACAATTGGAAGGCCACGGGCGCACCGCAGCCATCTAGTGTCCTCTACATCAAGGGCGGCTCAGCCTGGATGTACAGGCAACAATAAATGGTGGATAGGAAGCCTGGCATGGAAGAAGAAGGAAGGAAACTTCAGCAGCCCAAGAGAGCATCGACTGGCCTCCTTTTCGGGTGAGCACAGCTCACGGCACGATATGATCATCATCTGGGGGGAAATAAGTTAATGCATCCCTAACCCCGTGGCTATTCAATGGGTTTAGGTTAGTTAGCAGGACCCGTACGTGGAATGGGAGGGAGAGGAGAAGAGAGGAATTAAATGGGGGCATGCCATGCAGATTATGCAAGCAAGCAAGCAAGCACATCAATTGCATGCTGGAACAGTTGGTTGTTGCTGCTGCTGCTCCAATCCATGCTTGTTTTGTATCCTCTTTTTCATGAGCTTCTAGAACATCTTTTATTTGTGCGTGTGGTTGTGACTTCTGGGAGTACATGCATTCCACCCATTTTATTGTCTAGGGCGGTTGGCAACATTTATGGGTTGTTGATTCATGCAATGTAGTAGTACTAGAATTGATGTAGGAGGAGGCGCGTTAGTTTTGTTTGGCCTGATCACTTCTTATTTTATGTCGACAAATTTGTGGTGATTTTTGCACACGCACAAACAAAAAACACTTTATACTCTGGGGAAGTTGGCAACATTTATTGGTTGTTGATTCATATAATGTACTCCCTCTGTTCCATAATATAAGAACGTTTTTGGCGCTAGTGTAGTGTCAAAAACGTTCTTATATTATGGGACGAAGGGAGTAGAATTGATGTTGGAGGTATGTTAGCTTTGTTTTGGCCTGATTTATTTTTATTGTATGTATATAAATTTGTGGTGATTTTTGCAAAAAAAAAAAATCGTGGTGAGACAAGGAGTTGGATTGGTTTTCCCAAGTACTCCCTCCGTTCGGAATTACTTGTCTCGGAAATGGATGTATCTAAAACTAAAATACGTCTACATACATTCATTTCTGCGACAAGTAATTCCGAACCGTTTCTGCGAAATTACTTGTCTCGAAAATGGATGTATCTAGAACTAAAATACGTCTAGATACATCCATTTCTGCGACAAGTAATTTCGAACGGAGGGAGTAGTAGTAATCCTTAGCTCCAAATATTCAGTTCCCCTCAGAATCTAGTAGGATTTACAGATGGAAAATACACAGCTTCTGACGGATGTAATATTTATGATATAAATGTTCTGTCGCCAGACACTAGGCATCAATTGAGTGCAAGAAAAAAGTATGAATCAGTCCCTCCATTGGTGCTGGAAAACACACTGTAGTTTCTTTTCAAGTCCAATGGAATTAAAGGAAGGAAAAATGTCTAGTCCTTTTTGGGGGCGCTATGTATTTATTTCTGTCCAGTACTACTACAGTTTTTCCCTTTTTGCGAGACAGAGAAAAGTGACCACGTACTACTAAGCTTTGATTTGACAGCCGGGCCGGCATCACTTCGTTCTTTGGACGGAACACGTAGGTGAATCGTGACCTTGTAAACTGCAGTACCAATTAAGCCAGTATAGTCCCAACCCAAGATCGCTATCGGCCAAGCGCCGTGCATACTTTTTTTTTTCTGAACCTAACCGTGCATACTTTCTCCGTCTGGGTTTATTACACGTCGAAGTTTGGCCATTGATTTGACTAGTAAAATATAAGTTATATGTCATAAAGGTTGTACGTTTAGATTCATATTCGAAACAAGTTTCCATTGGTACTGTTTTCTGGCATACTACTTATATTTTGCTAGTTAAATTTACTGTCAAAGCTTGACTCAAAATATGAGATGAACTTACAAATCCTTGATTCAGATATTCATTTAGTCAGATGTTGATTTGAACCCCAAGAACTTGTAGGATCTACTATTTTCAGAGAGAGAAAAAAGCTTGTGATGAATATAATTTTTGAAAAATTATGTATAACTAGATTCACCAAACATCAACTGGGTGCAAGAAGGAATTAAAGGAAAGAAAAAGGCCAGTCCCTTTCGGAGCGCTATGTATTTATTTGCGCCGAGTACAGTTGACAGATAGATTTGACAGCAGAGCATGACGCAATTCTTAGACGGAACACGTAGATAAAACGAGGCCTTGGAAACTGCTGTGCCAATTAAGCGAATACAGTTCCAGACCAAAGGTCGTGATCGTATCGGCCAAGCATATGTCCGTCTTGTGCATACGTGTGGCTAAATTTTTATCACGGGTCGTTATAATTTTGATGTACTTGTCATCTAAAGCGACGCAGTTCTTTCTTTATATGAAAAAAGTGCGTGGTTCTGAAAATTCTCGCGTTGATAAATTATTATTATTAGTTCCTTGGTGCCTAACTCGACTTTGGAATTAGTTATAAAAAATCTCATAACCCTGGTAAGTTATTATTGTTATTATTATTTATTTCTGGCGTCTGAAGTGACATCAAAATTGAGTTCATTCCTTGAAGTTCGTCGAGAGGTTTATTATTTCGTTAACACATTTTTGTACTACATCTGCAAGAAAGAGTGATGCTACCAGCAGGGTTAAGAAAACAACATAAGGTTAAAAATATTTAAATCAAGCTTAGGAGGTTGATGGTGATCCACAAGGCAACGCATCTCTTGGCCTCGCCGGAAGTTACCGTTGGGAACCACGCAACCGTTTTCGTCCCCGCCAAATCTCCAACAAGAGGAAAAGTAAGAGGGGTGCGCGACAATTCAGATATCGGGTCGGGCCGTAGCAGCAAACCCGGTCCGACTTCACACCACAGGGCCATGTCCTCCTCCTACCCCTCCTACTCTGACCCGACCCAGAACCGCCGGCGCCGCCGCAGGAGCCATGCTCCAGCCTCCAACCACCCGGCCTCCGGCCTCCGGTCACCGAGCAAACCGGGTCCCCGCCCGCCCAGACCCGTCACCCGTGCCCGGCGCCCCTACCCAGAAAAGGAGGGCTCGCTTTCACTCAGTCGTCTAGAAGTTTTCAATCAATCCGCCATCGCTCACCTTTTTGTCCTCCGGTAAATAGTAAACCACCTCTCTCCCTCTCTCCCACCCTCCCCCTCCTCGTTGTCGTCGTCGTCCACCTCCTCCTCCTCATCGGCGCCCGCCAGTATATAACCGCCAATTCTATCTTTCTCGGGACACCGCGCGCTCTTGTCCTTTTCATCTTTCTTGGGCTCCTCGGGACTCAGACGCCGCTGCTGCCATGGGCCTCTTCGGCTCCTCGGCCAAGGTGTACCGGCCGGCGCCGGAGGTCGACCTCGGCCCCGGCAGCGGCGAGCTCTACATCAGCCCCAATGTCAAAGGTTCGGCTCGGCCCCCCAATTCTAATGGGATTGCTCATCCTCTTCCCTTCTTGCTGCTGAATTCTGAATTCTGAATTCCGTTGACCAGCTCCGCGGGTCGCCGGCCTTCTGGTGAAGATCTTCGTGTGGGTCCTCGAGATGCCAATAGTCGGCTGGGTCTTGCTCTACATCCTCAAGAAGGACAATCTCATCAACAAGGTGCATGCACTTCACTTGTGATGAGCGTTTTTTTTTTTATGCCTGAGCCTCACAATTCTACAGTAATTCTCACCTCCACATGCATGTGGATGATGATGTTGTTCAGCCGTAAGCACTGATCAGTACTGTTTCACCAGAACAATCCCTGGGCACAGTTATTTTACAACAGACAATTCACTCTTCTGTGGTGTTTTTACTTTTTGCTGAAATGCTCTGCTTCTGTTCTGACGCTTTGCTCTGCTCTGCTCTGTTCGCAGCTTGTCTCCGAAGCCGAGATCCCTGAGCCGCCACTGTTTACCTCGACCCACCGCTGGGAAGGTTCTCCCCCTGCTGCACTGCACTCTGACAAACACCAAATTCCTTCCTTGATCAGTGTCTGTCAGCACCGAAGTTTCATCTTGATTGATTCTGATTCAGAAAAACCGTTTGCTGCTGTTGCCGCAATGCAGACACCCCGGAGCAGAACGTCAGCCTGACCAAGCCCGGCCTGTCGCCGGCGGAGCGCGTCCGGGAGGCCGTCGACTGCCTCCCCACGCGCCTCGAGTCGACGCTCGCCGCCGACGCGCCGCAGTCCAGCCTGAAACGCTGGACGATCATGGACTTCTCCAGGGCCTACAGCTCGGGGGAGACCACTCCTGTCCAGGTCCGTTCTAGTTCTAGGTCTGCATGCATTGCTGTTGACAGCAGGTGTAAGGTTCACACAGTAATTCGTTCCTCATTTTCTGTTAAACAGCGCTTTTATTAACTCAAAATGTAGCGTCCACCCAATACAATCACATTGAGCGACACCCGGCCTCTGCGTAGCTACGAACATGTTCGACACAAACGTAAATAAATAAAAAACGACATATTGGCAGCAGTAAAGTCCTAGTATTAACAGTAATTCGTTCCTCATAAAATGTACTGTCCTTGGCTAGTGAACTGTAGAGGGGCCATGCAAGTCTGGGCCTGCACTCTCTTAATTACTGCATGATGTATGGCTGCTGGTATGTGAATTATGGTGGATGAGCAAGGGCACAGTGTTTTGTAGGTGGCCAAGAGGTTCCTGGCCGCAGTGAAGGAGTCCTCAGGCCCTACCATGAACATGGCCTTCTTCATCAGCTGCAACCCTGAGGACGTCTTGAAGCAGGCCGAGGAGTCCACCCTCAGATACCAGACAGGTAAAAATCTAACCCGCATTTTATATTTTCACACGGCACATCGTCAAATTATATATCAGATCAAACAGAGCACGATGGCGCAAACGGAAGCATAGAAAACAGAGCATGATGGCAGAAACAAAATACCATTTACTCATCCAATAAATTACCTCAACCAAGAACCAAGAGAGCTAGGGATGAACTGTGAACTGTTCTCAACCAACAAATCACCTTTCCCTTTCTCTCTTGGTTCTTACCCTCTTTTTTTGCTTTGACATGAACCCATCACCAACCAAACTGGGCACCCATTTGGTACCAACCAAGCAATACATAGACATACACCCCATCCAAGAACACATCACAACCAGAACCTGACCAACAAGTTGCTGAGTTTTTCAGTTTTGACCTCTGGTAACACATAACTTATCCATCCTATTAGTTGAGAAAACTTATTCCATAATTAAATTAATTGATCCTAGAGGAAATGGAACGGCGAGGGAAGGGAGCTGGTCGAATAAATGTTACTTATTGGTTACATGTCGTTGTCTAGGAGACAAAGAGAGGTTGTGAGTGGCTACAGCTTTAGCATGGCAAATGTCGCATTCCGGGGGATTTTTATTCTGTTTTGCACAGTGGGAAATGATTGATTGCTTAAGTGTGACAGGGAACATATGTAGTTTTTGATGGGCTGGAATTTTAGAGGATTTTGAACATACTGAGTTGAGTTAGACATGGTGGTAGAGTTCGACACCTCGTGGAAAAAAGACATTTTCATCTAGCTTGGACCACCCCTCTTCAAATTTGTACTAAATTCTCCTCATTTCGACAGGCTATTCTGTGTTGCACTACTAGTAGTATTACCAGCAACGAGTTGGGATTTGTGCGATGATTGCTTTACCCGTGTCCTGAAGATCTCAACATTTATTACGCAACCAATATGTTAGTTGTTAGCGCATGTGATTGCAGCTCAATCAGTGCTTCAGCAGGAGTTATGTCTAGAGATCTCAGATTTCGTGTTAGGTCATGTAGCCTCGTGCATATGGAGGGAGGAAAGAAAGACCCTGTGTGCGTGAAAATGCAGAACAGATCCTGATCTCCGTTAACTGAGAAGAAAATTATGCACTAGTCAAAACATGCTTTGCACATACACGCATTACATTGGCTTACTTATATCCAGTGTGTTTGTCAGTAAATTACAGTTTTTAAATTAGAACAGTAAAATTACAGTTAGGGTGGTGGGTTTGTTCTCACTATCTGGTAATTTATCTGCTGTTATGCCCCTGTTTGGACTGGGTGTATCTTTTTGTGTGCTCCCAGATATTTGGCTCTCTATCTGCCGGACTGGTTATCGTTTTTGAGATTAATGGACATGCATATCCTTTAGGTTTTCACTCACTTGTCAGATTTTCACAGTTTCCGTTTTTGTACCTGAACCGCATGCAGGGACACCGCTGTCAGTGATGGACGGCGTGCTGGTGGCGGTGAAAGACGAGATCGACTGCTTGCCCTACCCCACCACAGGTAACGGCATCGATGGCACAGCACACCTTAATAACTTTGCTGCATGATTTCGTTTCAGGCTCTGTCGATGTTTTTCTTCTTTGTGAAAGCAACAACGATGACGGTTTGAATGCATGTGCAGGCGGGACGCGGTGGCTGGGGAAGGCGCGGCCGTGCGAGGCGGACGCGGCGTGCGTGGCGCAGCTGCGCGCGTGCGGCGCCGTCCTCGCCGGCAAGACCAACATGCACGAGCTCGGCGCCGGCACCAGCGGCATCAACCCACACCACGGGTACGTTGTTGCACGCCATCCCCACGAGTCATGTCTCCTAACCCCCATGCCTCGTGCGCGTACTGACGGCGTTCATGGGTGCAGATCGGCGAGGAACCCGTACAACGTCGGCAAGGTGGCTGGGGGCTCCTCCAGCGGCTCGGCCGCCGTGGTCTGTGCTGGCCTCTGCCCCGTCGCGCTCGGCGTCGACGGAGGAGGCTCTGTCCGGATGCCGGCAGCACTGTGTGGCGTGGTCGGCTTCAAGCCCACCGCCGGACGCCTCTCCAACGCCGGGTATCTACCATCATCGTCGTAAAATCATCATTTCAAAACGACATTTTGAAACCTAGACGACACTGATCTGTGCACGGCTGGAAATATTTTCCAGAGTTCTTCCACTGAATTGGACGGTCGGGATGGCGGGTATCTTGGCAGGAACAGTGGAGGACGCCGTCGTAGCGTCAGTGACAACTCTCTTTTTTGTCACACAAACTGCTGATATCAATCTTGCTGATCAATTAAATGTCTTGTTCTGTCAATTTCAGTTACTCGGCCATTGTTGATCAGTCCCAACCATCTTACTTGAGGGTAAATCAAACGGCTCTTGCTACTTCAAGTCCCTATATTTACCTCCGCAGCATTCATCGTTCAGTAAATTTTTTGAATTACTGACAAGCCCCTGTCTTGCAGCCTGAGCTGAATCTGCCTATGCTGACGTCGACACCCTCAATTAGCAACGTCAGGCTAGCAAAATATGGAAAGGTATCTGGTGGTTCCCGTCAAGCAGATTTGTTATTTAAGCTTCTTGAACTCACAGTGAGCTAATTAACACTAAAATAATTTTTGTTTATAGTGGTTTAACGACAGTTCCGAGGACATCAGAACCTGCTGTGACAAAGCTCTTCAGACACTGCGCGCACAATACGGCTGGGAGGTAAGGAATTGTTAAGATCCTGCGGTGGCATTTCTCTCAAGAACTCCCATGATCCCCAAGTTTGCCGGTTGTAGTAGGGGATTTTTGAGTTGTTCTTGTGATTATTTCTTGGCTGCAAGACTCTGGATGTGACGGTCCCGGAGATCGAGGAAATGCGGCTCGCACACTACGTGACGATCGGATCAGAATGCACTGCTTCACTTGCAAAGTATCTCGACAAACTGTAAGCAACTGAAATTACTTACTGCTATTATTCTTGTTTGCATTTGAAATGCGTACAACTTGTGGCTGAACTGACTTGGCATGCCGGGTGAATTATGCTAGGAAGAGGTCCGAGATCGGGTGGGACGTGAGAGTCGCGCTGGCTGTCTACGGGTCATTCAGCAGCAGAGCTTACCTCAACTCACAACGACTCCGGTGCACTATCATTTTGCAAGATTGTCTTTTTTAGTAAATATATAGCAGTATTACCTTCTTGGGATAGTGCGCAGATATTTAAATCGCTGTAGTAACATTGAATGCTCTGTTACTATTTATTGATGGTTGGTATAATCTGATATCTGGCCACGGGATTTTTCAGGAATCGTCAGATGTTCTTTCACAAAGAGATCTTCAAGACAGCAGATGTCATCGTCTCACCAATGACCGGGTATTTACTTTCAGTTCACCACTCCTGCAATACCCACAACAAAATCTAGTACAGTTCATCATAGATTATCAACCCCTTGTGCAGCGTGACTGCCTACACATTACAAGATGACGCGCTAAACAGTGGTGAACTCGACTACATAAACGGAGGTAGCTACTAGAAACCAGAATTCAGCAAACAGTTCCAGAAGCTGCATGTCTACCACCATGTGTCCATCCTAATTTCCTTGTTTTTTGCAACGATCTAATTCCTAACTTGGTGCTCTGTTTTCTCCAATCAAAGCCGCGTTGATTCGGTACTCGATAGCAGGGAACTTCCTTGGTTTGCCGGCGATAACAGTCATGGTAACAGATATCTAAACATGTTCTACCTTCTTCAGAAAAGAAAAGAATCTACACATTGCGATAACAAGTTAACATGCCAGGTTGGGCAAGATAAGGGCGGGCTGCCCATAGGTCTTCAGTTCATTGGCAGGCCGTGGTCCGAGGCGACTCTGCTCCACATCGCATTCGCAATGCAGGCAAGATTCAACTTTTTGTCCAAAGAAACAACTAAATGCGGAATCCTTGCGCCTTTTTTTCTTCCAAATCCTGAAAAGAAATAACCGTTCACTACGAAATCTCTGCATTCCATCCGTTGTTTCGACAAAAATAGATTTTCGTATACTGATCACTGAAACATCCCGTGGCTTTACGTTGGCTGCAGGAAGCCTGCAGCAAGAACCACAGGAAACCTGTGGTGTTCTATGATCTCCTCAAGAAAGACTGAGAGATTGACCAGCAAGACAGAAAAGCACAGAAATGGCGTCGACTCATCGTTTCGATCAAGTCTCTAGTATATTGATTGCCCATGAATCTGTATTGATTGTTCATGCTCCAGTTCAAGGATGTATTTTCTGGTTATTAGGAAATGGTAGATGCATATGCGGTTATTGTATATGCTTTCCAGTTTGCTGATGAGCTATCTGTTTCAACCATAGAGATAGATTTATAGTAGTGTAATCAATCTCTTGTCATGCCATCTTCTCAAGTGACAAGTAAAAGTGTAGCCCATCTCCATATCAGTTGTCCAGTACTCACAGGTGTATCTTTGATACATCTTGGAGAGCATTCTCGTTTGGAAATTTAGCTGGAAGCTGTAAAGCTATGCTAAGTTTAGTTTCCTTGAGAATTCTGCAGGAGTAACCAATTTATGCATGTCCAGCCTTAAAATCCAGTGTTAAATATTCAAGTATAGTTTTGTCTTGTTTTTTTTCCTGCTTAATTTGTCTTGTTTTTGGTTTAGATGTTTGGCGACCATCTTTTTTTCTTGAGTTAAAGCCACCTATAATCCTCCCCGCTAAAACTTTTAACTGCCCAAAATTTGAGCAGGATAGGCGAGCTCCCAAAACGGTATGGAGACATGACTTTTTTCATTCATTTATTACTTAAGAATAAAAAGCGTGACCATTTTTCTAGAAATACACAAGTAGAATATAACATATTAATCACGTAAGTATTTTAGACAAACTACAATTTTTCCACTTGAACCACACACACACATATACAAAAATGCGAATTTGCACATTTAAACACAAAAACATTCCTTGATATTACTCCTACTAGTCAATGTGTACGTGCAATGCACGTTAATTTAGAAGTATATTAAGTTCATGCGGATATTAATTAGGGTATTATTTGTGTGTTATTATGTGATTAGCATTATATTTGGCATGAAATTAACTGCATGTTAAATGTGTTGAGCGCTCGACATTGAAGCAGTTTAGGTCGTTGGATTGGCATGATTTGATGGCCGAGATTACTTGAATCTGCCCCTTTGGGTCTTTTTATATTGGTATAGATTATTTGTTTACTGAAAATCTGTTATTTGTTTCCTAAAACAAATTGCATTAATGGAAGGATCGGTTGATTTGGATAAATTAGGAAAGTTAGATCCGTGATCTTTTGTATGTCAGGATAGTGCTGATTTGCAATAAAAGAGTGAAGAAAAATAAATAAACCGATAGATAAGAAACCAACGTGGTAAGGGTGGTTGGTGGTGGGACGAAGAAAAAACCGGACAAAAATAAACCGTACCAGGCTACCAACTGCTCCATTAGGAGTACAGATAAAGGATGTGGAGTACCCGCCTCGTGGGGCTCTTCGAGGGCGAAGAGAGCCTCCAGGTCATCCACTGCTGGGTGGCTTGCGGCGGGAGCCTCTCGAGGCGGCTCTGCGCCGTCCGATCTGCCCGCACAACACGTGCCCGGGTGACACAATTGGAGTGTCAATGATGGGGAGAAAATTCCTTATTTGACACTGTCTTAAAATCTGGTTCCTTATTTGACACTGGAAAATTTTTTCTTCCCTATTTGACACTAGTCCTAAATTTTATTCCCTATACGACACTTCCGTTCATTTTGAGTCTAAATGACACCTGGAAAGACAATTTTGCCCCTCATGTGGTATGTGTGCGCGCGTGCGTGTGCTGTTGCGTGTGTGGGTGCACGCGCACATGTGTGCTGCTGCTGCATGTTTGTGTGCATGTGTGCTGCTGCGTGTGTGTTTGCTACTGCGTGTGTACGTGCGCGTGTGTGTTGTTGCGTGCCTATGTGTTGCCTGCGTGTGTGCTGCTGCGTGTATGTGTATGTGGGTGTGTTGCTGCGTGTGCACGCGCGCATGCGTGTGTGTGCACGCGCGCATGCGTGTGTGTGCGCATGCGTGTGTGTTGGTGCATGTGTATTTGTTGATGCGTGTGTGCTTCTGCTTTCGCACTGATGCTGCGTGTGTGCGCTATTGCCCCCCACACACATACCACATAAGGGACAAAAGAGTCTTTTCATGTGTCATTTAGGCTTAAAATGGACGAAAATGTCATATAGGAAATAAAATTTAGAACTTGTGTCAAATAAAAAAGAAAAACTTTTTCAATGTCAAATAAGGAAGTAGATTTTAAGATAGTGTCAAATAAGGAATTTTCTCAATGATGGGTGCTCCGCCCAACTACTCGGGGCCACCGTCATTTGACGGCCTTTGTCGCGTCCGCAGCCACACACGATGATCTCATCAGGCCCCCGCCCCCCGGTGGTGTCCTCGCCCTGTGGCGGGCTGGTCCGATCGTGACAGGAGCGCCAGATGGGTCAGTCGGACCCGCCTATGGGCCCATGTCGGGCTGCTTTGTGCGTGCGAATCCGGCCTACGTGTTTGTCCGGCTCAGGGTCTGGGAGATGCATGCCCGGCCTTTGGGTCCGAGTGTGCCCTTTCGGCTAGGCGCCGTCCAGTCGGCCCTATGCATGTGCCCGGCTGGGCATTCGACCCTGCCATGGCAACCATTTTTGCTGTCATGGCAAAGGTTTCAAGAATACTGCCATGGCAGCCATTTTGCATTTTCATGGCTGGGGTTTTGGAATCCAGTTCAAATTGTCATTTGAATTAATAATTTCTTCCGATCCATGCTTCCAAAATGAAGATTTACCTTTATTCCGTTTGGCTCGATATTGACTTTTCCAAGTCCAATTCAATTATGTTTATACTGAAACTCTATTTGAACATATGGTTCATACCAAAAGTTGTCAATTGAATTCTTTTGTAAATTGGTCCAAGTGTTGCTCATTAAGTTTGAACCATGTTTCAGGGCCACCATGACGCCGGACGGGGAGATTGGTCTTTCCACTAGCATGTCAGTTTGGATGGGTTCATTAGTCTTGCCACCCGCAAGTTAATTTTGGATGGGTACATTGGTCTTTTCATTTTCATATCGGTTTCATTTTTGCCTCTCTCTTTGGTCCTCTATAAATTATAGTAATGATTCTAACACACATGGAGTCTTGGTGCTGATCATGTTTTTCTCGTGGAAGAGGCTTAGTCAACGGGTCTGCAACATTCAGATCCGTATGTATCTTGCAAATCTTTATGTCTCCCTCCTTGACTTGATCGCGGATGGAATTGAAGCGTCTCTTGACGTGTTTGGTTCTCTTGTGAAATCTGGATTCCTTTGCCAAGGCAGTTGCTTCAGAATTGTCACGGAAGATTTTCATTGGACCCGATGCACTAGGTATTACACCTAGATCGGATATGAACTCCTTCATCCAGATTCCTCCATTTGCTGCTTCTGAAGTAGCTATGTACTCCGCTTCACACGTAGATCCCGCCACGGCGCTTTGTTTGGAACTGCACCAACTGACAGCTCCACCAGTCAATATAAATACGTATCCGGTTTATGACTTAGAGTCATTCGGATCAGTGTCAAAGCTTGCATCGACGTAACCATTCACGACAAGCTCTTTGTCTCCATAAACGAGAAACATATCCTTAGTCCTTTTCAGGTATTTCAGGATGTTCTTGACCGTTGTCAAGTGATCCACTCCTGGATTACTTTGGTACCTCCCTGCTAAACTTATAGCAAGGCACACATCAAGTCTGGTACACAGCATTGCATACATGATAGAATCTATGGCTGAGGCATAGGGAATGACTTTCATTTTCTCTCTATCTTCTGCAGTGGTCGGGCATTGAGTCTGACTCAACTTCACACCTTGTAATACAGGCAAGAACCCTTTCTTTGACTGACCCATTTTGAACTTTTTCAAAACTTTATCAACGTATGTGCTTTGTGAAAGTCTAATTAAGCGTCTTGATTTATCTCTATAGATCTTAATGCCCAATATGTAAGCATCTTCACCGAGGTCTTTCATTGAAAAATTCTTATCCAACTATCCTTTTATGCTATCCAGAAATTATGTATTATTTCCAATCAACAATATGTCATCCACATATAATATTAGAAAGGCTACAGAGCTCCCACTCACTTTCTTGTAAATACAGACTTCTCTAAAAGTCTATAAAACCATATGCTTTGATCACACTATCAAAGCGTATATTCCAACTCCGAGATGCTTGCACCAGTCCATAAATGGATCGCTGGAGCTTGCACACTTTGTTAGCTCCCTTTGGATCGACAAAACCTTCCAGTTGCATCATATACAACTCTTCTTCCAGAAATGCATTCAAGAATGCAGTTTTGACATCCATCTACCATATTTCATAATCATAAAACATGGCAATTGCTAACATGATTCGGACAGACTTAAGCATCGCTACGGGTGAGAAGATCTCATCGTAGTCAATCCCTTGAACTTGTCGAAAACCTTTCGCAACAAGTCAAGCTTTGTAGACAGTAACATTACCGTCAGCGTCAGTCTTCTTCTTGAAGATCCATTTATTCTCAATTGCTTGCCAATCAACGGGCAAGTCAACCAAAATCCACACTTTGTTCTCATACATGGATCCCATCTCAGATTTCATGGCTTCAAGTCATTTTGCGGAATCTGGGCTCACCATCGCTTCTTCATAGTTCGTAGGTTCATCATGATCTAGTAGCATGACTTCCAGAACAGGATTACCGTACCACTCTGGTGCGGATCTTACTCTGGTTGATCTACGAGGATCAGTAGCAACTTGATCTGAAATTCCATGATCATCGTCATTAACTTCCTCACTAGTTGGTGTAGGTGTCACAGAAACCGATTTCTGTGATGTACTACTTTCCAATAAGGGAGCAGGTACAGTTACCTCATCAAGTTCTACTTTCCTCCCACTTACTTCTTTCGAGAGAAACTCCTTCTCTAGAAAGGATCCATTCTTAGCAACGAATGTCTTGCCTTCGGATCTGTGATAGAAGGTGTACCCAACAGTCTCCCTTGGGTATCCTATGAAGACACATTTCTCCGATTTGGGTCCAAGCTTATCAGGTTGAAGCTTTTTCACATAAGCATCGCAGCCCCAAACTTTCAGAAACGACAACTTCGGTTTCTTGCCAAACCATAGTTCATAAGGCATCGTCTCGACGGATTTTGATGGTGCCCTATTTAACATGAATGCGGACGTCTCTAAAGCATAACCCCAAAATGATAGCGGTAAATATGTAAAAGACATCATAGATCGCACCATATCTAGTAAAGTACGATTACGACGTTCGGACACACCATTACGCTGTGGTGTTCCGGGTGGCGTGAGTTGCGAAACTATTCCACATTGTTTCAAATGTAGACCAAACTCGTAACTCAAATATTCTCCTCCACGATCATATCGTAGAAACTTTATTTTCTTGTTACGATGATTTTCAACTTCACTCTGAAATTCTTTGAACTTTTCAAATGTTTCAGACTTATGCTTCATCAAGTAGATATACCCATATCTGCTTAAATCATCTGTGAAGGTGAGAAAATAACGATATCCGCCACGAGCCTCAACATTCATCGGACCACATACATCTGTATGTATGATTTCCAACAAATCTGTTGCTCTATCCATAGTTCCGGAGAACGGCGTTTTAGTCATCTTGCCCATGAGGCATGGTTCGCAAGTACCAAGTGATTCATAATCAAGTGGTTCCAAAAGTCCATCAGTATGGAGTTTCTTCATGCGCTTTACACCGATATGACCTAAACGGCAATGCCACAAATAAGTTGCACTATCATTATCAACTCTGCATCTTTTGGCTTCAACATTATGAATATGTGTATCACTACTATCGAGATTCATCAAAAATAGACCACTCTTCAAGGGTGCATGACCATAAAAGATATTACTCATATAAATAGAACAATCATTATTCTCTGATTTAAATGAATTACAGTCTCGCATCAAACAAGATCCAGATATAATGTTCATGCTCAATGCTGGCACCAAATAACAATTATTTAGGTCTAATACTAATCCCGAAGGTAGATGTAGAGGTAGTGTGCCGACCGCGATCACATCGACTTTGGAACCATTTCCCATGCGCATCGTCACCTCATCCTTTGCCAGTGTTCGCTTAATCCGTAGTCCCTGTTTCGAGTTGAAAATATTAGCAACAAAACCATTATCAAATACCCAGGTGCTACTGCGAGCTCTAGTAAGGTACACATCAATAACATGTATATCACATATACCTTTGTTCACCTTGCCATCCTTCTTATCCGCCAAATACTTGGGGCAATTCCGCTTCCAGTGACCAGTCTGCTTGCAGTAGAAGCACTCAGTTTCAGGCTTAGGTACAGACTTGGGTTTCTTCTCCTGAGAAGCAACTTGCTTGCTGTTCTTATTGAAGTTCCCCTTCTTCTTCCCTTTACCCTTTTTCTTGAAACCAGTGGTCTTGTTGACCATCAACACTTGATGCTCCTTCTTGATTTCTACCTCCGTAGCCTTTAGCATTGCGAAGAGCTCGGGAATTGTCTTATTCATCCCTTGCATATTATAGTTCATCACGAAGCTCTTGTAGCTTGGTGGCAGTGATTGAAGAACTCTGCAATGACACTATCAACCGGAAGATTAACTCCCAGTTGAGTCAAGTGATTATGGTACCTAGACATTCTGAGTATATGTTCACTAACAGAACTATTCTCCTCCATCTTGCAGCTGTAGAACTTATTGGAGACTTCATATCTCTCAATCCGGGAATTTGCTTGAAATATTAACTTCAACTCCTGGAACATCTCATATGCTCCATGACGTTTAAAACGTCATTGAAGTCCCGGTTCTAAGCCATAAAGCATGGCACACTGAACTATCGAGTAGTCATCAGCTTTGCTCTGCCAGACGTTCTTAACGTCGTTAGTTGCATCAGCAGCAGGCCTGGCACTCAGCGGTGCTTCCAGGACGTAATTCTTCTGGGCAGCAATGAGGATAATCCTCAAGTTACGGACCCAGTCTGTGTAATTGCTACCATCATCTTTCAACTTTGCTTTCTCAAGGAACGCATTAAAATTCAACGGAACAACAGCACGGGCCATCTATCTACAATCAAACATAGACAAGCAAGATACTATCAGGTACTAAGTTCATGATAAATTTAAGTTCAATTAATCATATTACTTAAGAACTCCCACTTAGAAAAACATCCCTCTAATCCTCTAAGTGATCACGTGATCCAAATCAACTAAACCATAACCGATCATCACGTGAAATGGAGTAGCTTTCAATGGTGAACATCACTATGTTGATCATATCTACTATATGATTCACGCTCGACCTTTCGGTCTCAGTGTTCCGAGGCCATATCTGCATATGCTAGGCTCATCAAGTTTAACCTGAGTATTCTGCGTGTGCAAAACTGGCTTGCACCCGTTGTAGATGGACGTAGAGCTTATCACACCCGATTATCACGTGGTGTCTGGGCGCGACGAACTTTGGCAACGGTGCATACTTAGGAAGAACACTTTTATCTTGAAATTTAGTGAGAGATCATCTTATAATGCTACCGTCAATCAAAGCAAGATAAGATGCATAAAAGATAAACATCACATGCAATCGATATAATTGATATGATATGGCCATCATCATCTTGTGCTTGTGATCTCCATCTCCGAAGCACCGTCATGATCACCATCGTCACCGATGCGACACCTTGATCTCCATTGTAGCATCGTTGTCGTCTCGCCAATCTTACGCTTCCACAACTATCGCTACCGCTTAGTGATAAAGTAAAGCATTACAGGGTGATTGCATTGCATACAATAAGGCGACAACCATATGGCTCCTGCCAGTTGCCGATAACTCGGTTACAAAACATGATCATCTCATACAATAAAATTTAGCATCATGTCTTGACCATATCACATCACAACATGCCCTGCAAAAACAAGTTAGACGTCCTCTACTTTGTTGTTGCAAGTTTTACGTGGCTGCTACGGGCTTAGCAAGAACCGTTCTTACCTACACATCGAAAACCACAACGATAGTTTGTCAAGTTGGTGCTGTTTTAACCTTCGCAAGGACCGGGCGTAGCCACACTCGGTTCAACTAAAGTTGGAGAAACTGACACCCGCCAGCCACCTGTGTGCAAAGCACGTCGGTAGAACCAGTCTCGCGTAAGCGTACGCGTAATGTCGGTCCGGGCCGCTTCATCCAACAATACCGCTGAACCAAAGTATGACATGCTGGTAAGCAGTATGACTTATATCGCCCACAACTCACTTGTGTTCTACTCGTGCATATAACATCAACGCATAAAACTTGGCTTGGATGCCACCATTGGGGAACGTAGTAATTTCAAAAAATTTCCTACGCACACGCAAGATCATGGTGATGCATAGCAACGAGAGGGGAGAGTGTTGTCCACGTACCCTCGTAGACCGAAAGTGGAAGCGTTAGCACAACGTGGTTGATGTAGTCGTACATCTTCACGATCCGACCGATCAAGTACCGAACGTACGGCACCTCCGAGTTCAGCACACGTTCAGCCTGATGACGTCCCTCGAACTCCGATCCAGCCGAGTGTTGAGGGAGAGTTCCGTCAGCACGACGGCGTGGTGACGATGTTGATGCTCTACCGACGCAGGGCTTCGCCTAAGCACCGCTACAGTATTATCGAGGTGGACTATGGTG